>NW_023270320.1:23898917-24079358 GCF_011800145.1 Mirounga leonina | reverse complement strand
CTATCTGGTCCTCCTTCAGGAGTACTCATGAGGTCTGGCAGCCCTGGAACCTCTAGAACAGAGGGACATAAAACCAGGGATCCAAGGACACAGAGGTCAGCTCTTTACAAGCCTCCCACTATTACAACCAAATCGTGGTCTCTGAAGACAGAATGTACAGCTTTCAACAGATTTTCAGAAGTTTCTGTAACATCAAAACGATTAAGAACCACTGCCCGGAAGTCTAGAAATAGGTGGTAAAGGAAAGGTTTCTCTCAACCTTATGTCTACCATCATTAACACGGGACAATCAGTTTGTTGAGCAAACAAGGGCTAAGCACTGCCATGTCAGCCACTGCACTTAGGAGATGCTAGGAAAGGAGTTAAGACTACTCTGTCCTTGAGTTCGGGGAGGCAGACAAGAAAGAGAAAAACAATACCCCGACATGTGACAGAAGAACATATGGAAGGTGCTCCTGGAACAAAGCAGACTACGTGTTTCAAGAGAGGCAACAATGGCTTGTGAGGCCGACCTAACCAGTATTTATTGAGTGCCTCTTCTAGGAGTCCAGTGGTTAAAGACTTAGCATCCACCCACACAAGAAGCTGACAATTTAGAGGAAAAAGGACAAACATTCACACAAGAGTGATACTTACAGTAATATTAAAAAAGTACATACAAGAAAAGATGAATGAGCTCCATAAGAAGGAGAAGGCTTGTCAGGAGAGATTTATCATGCAGAGTCAGGGTTAATAAGAGCCGATCAAGTGGTCAATGTGTCACCCAAGGGCAGGGAGGTAGGACACAATGGGGTGGAGCCGGGGGGAGGGCCTGGCTCCACTTGGCTAAAGCACAGGGGATGAACGGGAGCACAGGAGTGAGCACAGACAAGTGGCAGAGGGAGGCTCGTCAGCCTACGCTAAAAACCTTGGGCTTTATGTAAGGGAGACACCAATGGTTTTAAGAAAGATCCGATGAGAGATGGAACACCTCTGCTTCAAAAATCATGTCTATACTACCACAATACCCTCAAAGCACACACTTCAAACCACATCAATCTCTACTACATCACTTACGCACACTCACACACACACGATTTCAAAATTCAATGGCACAAGATCAGTATGTACCATCATCCCCATCACTGTCCTATCTTTAGAATTTCATACAGGCCCTACATGAACACAGCCTGCTACCCTCTAATTTTGCTCACGAATTACCGTGAAGATCTAGGGAGACAACTTAGGAAAAGAGATTGAAATAGCACTCATTTACAGTAAAGCATTCAATTAATGTGGCCTATAATTATATACGGATGATGATAAAGAAGAAAAAGCTCACCAGCGATCAAAAGATAATATGGTTAAACAACCACAGACGAGAAAGAAATCTTAAGAAACTATGGAAATTGCTGGGTAACTTTTATCAAAAAAAGAAAAAAAAAATCAATTAGGCTGAAACTAAAAAGACGACAATCCTGAAGAATCTCTTCCAGGTCGGCTCAGGCAGCCACGCGGAGGCCTCGCCGGGCAATGGGTTCCCCACCATTCTCGGATATTCTGGAGAGGTCACCGTGTAACCGGCAAGACAACTTCACCAGGAAGTCTGACCCTGGAAGTGCACGTGTGAATCGTTTCCTAGACTTACTATCACTACCGTGACACCGGGTAACTGCCAGTTCAGCAAGTACAGGCTTGTGCCCTCGCAGAGGAAGCATTCCAAGACCAATCATTGCCAGTAACAAAGACATGAGAGACGGTGCTTCATGGCATCATGTCTTGGGCAGCATGCACTATTTATAACCAGGATGGTTTGATTTTTTTTAAAAAGTAAGTGCCATAAAGGTAAATGCAAAGTAACAGTGTACAAGATACTAGCGAGTAGGTAATCAAATCTTGACAAATCCAGCCTTATGAATTAAAATAATCCATAAAAGTCAAAACAACAGGGACTCAATGGTTAAAAACCAAAATCCAACAAGGGACAAACCCCTAAAGTTCTAAGATCTACTTATTTTTCATAATTGGGCAAGGCAGGCAATAGGGGGAAAAAAAACAAACAGGCCAGATATTAACTGAGCATTAAATGTCTATACACACAGAGGCCACTCATCAAGTTATGAGCGCTCAAGTCTTCAACGAGTCTTGGAACGTAAAAATGATTCCTTGCCAAGAGGGCTGAGAAGGAAAACAAGCTCACTGGCACAAACCAGATGGCCTGTGAGAACAGCTGCTGAAGCCAAGACCTCAAGGAGGACAATGCCAGAGAACAAGGACTATCAGGAACATGATTCAGTGGGGAAGTGGGGGCCTGTAAGCTAACGTCAGCTTCAGTGGGTTAAAATTAGTTTTAAAGGTTAGCCAGGACCCTAACAACCATCTAAAACATCATCTTGACGAGAAAAGGTTCCAGTTAACATCCTGTACAGTTCAGACCAGCAGCATTTTTATTTATGAGATGATTGGACCTTCACAATTGCAAACCCGTCCATCTCCACTAGACGGTGAAACTCACTGAACTCAGCATGATTCCCCCACTACTAATCACTTCATTGGAATAATCTTAAATTGCTTAAATGCCACCCTATGTATTTCTTAAATCCTGTTTACTTCAATGTGGTAAAGACCACTATGCCACCTTGAGAAGAAATGATCGAAGAAGATCATTACATGCAGTAACTTCTTCAAGACCAAGCCTCAAATCTAGGATTCAAGTCTCCAGCCCAGCGCGGCTCAACCCAATGCAGCCCAGAATCCCACTCAACTAGTAGTTTTCAGAGGCAACCTGGTGGCTCAGTTCGTTAAGCGTTTGCCTTCGGCTCAGGTCATGAGGTCATGATCCCAGGGTCCTGGGATGGAGCCCCACACGGGGAGCCTGCTTCTCCCTCTCCCTCTGCCCCTCCCACCCTGCTTGTGCTCGCAAATAATTCATTCAGTCAGTCAATCTTCAACTAGTAGTTTCCATTTGGGCTCCCTTAGAGCATCTTCAGATCACTCTATAAAGGGTGAGAGGCAGTGAAGTGTACTGTTGGCATGCCCAGGCCTGCTGGTTCTGCCACTTAGTACCCAAGTGGCCTTAAAAACAAGCGACTTAGCTTCTCTGTGAATGTTCCCTCATCAATAACACAGGGATAACAGTATCTACCTGGTAGTCATGACAATTAAATAAATGAATACACACAGAGTGCTTAGAACAACACCTGGCAGTAACAGTAAATATCTGTGGCTTATTTTACTGACGCCCTTCATCCTTATCATCATAACCACGGAAAGCACACAGCCAAAGAGAGCATGTTTTAAGCTGTTTCTACTCCATCCGGCCCAGGTTCTGGCCCTTACACATGCTTCAGGACTATATAAAGGCACTGCAGAGCTCCCCCACATGTATCCAGCCCCACCTGTATCTCAGCCCTGAGAGAGTTACAACCCAACTCTTCCCCAACCAGGATTCAGTCAGGACTTAAAGCACCAACTTGCTAAATATCACACAAATAACCAAAGAAAAGCGTGTCCTGTTTTCTCTTAAAACAAAAGGAACTTCCTTAGGATTCCTAATTAAATTCTATTTTCACCTGAACATTCTCCAGCTTTAGAGGAGGCTCCTGCCCAGTAGAAATACCATGCCCTCCTGCCTGGACACCGATTCACTCACACACGCACACACGCACGCGCGCGCACACACACACACACACACACACAGATTGTTACTCCTAAACACAGCAAGAGCACATTATAACATAATTTCTGCCAAGCCCTGATTTTCAACCTTTCTGTGGCTAAGAAATTGGTTTCTTGTCTGTTCGACTTTCTGAGGACGAGAACAAAAAGTAAGAACAGGCCAGCAGCTGCGGCCACATAAGACAGGAGATGCCAACACCAAAGTCCCTTCCCCGACATATCGGGGAACTCCCTTACGGGGCCTCCCCCCCAGTCTTGGTTCAAGTTCCTGCTGCCAGGAATTCCAGACCCAGCTCCAGCAGAGGTAAGGGGTCCCTCCACAGTAGACCACACTCCAAGGACTGCCCAGCTTTTAGCCACTCTTACAGACTTTTGGGTCCTAACACTTGGGGCCACTAATAACCATCCTTTGCATTCTACTTCCTGTCAGGACAACAGGCCCGGGGGAAAAAAAAAAAAAAAAACAGGTCCCTGGTTGTACGCATGATATCCTACTTTAAAAGTTGGGGGAAAAGTTTTGTTGTTGTTTTTTTTTTTTAACTTGGTAATTAAGATAATAATTAAAATATTCAGACTTCTGCCAGACCAGAAAGAAGCCCGAGAAACACTGTCCCCTCTCACTGAGGTCAACAATAAGGTTAGCCTGGATTGGCATTCCCTTCCGGTCCCACTACACAAATCTGTTCATTCTGTGTCCCCTAACAAAGAAGAGCCAGGAGCTAGTCCCCAAATGGGTAATCCAGGAACCGTGCAATACCACTCCCTCACGATGTGAATGTAACCATGTTCTCTTCAGAAAAATGTCCCTATTTTCCCTCCCATATTTCATGAACGGTGATTTATCTTGTTGCAACAGCTGTACTTCCATATTAATTCTTCCCAAGTCTTTTCACCGAAATGTAAATTTCAATTCTGAAACCACAATTGGGATTCTAAGAGCAAAACAGCATTAGTACGTTTAGAAATTGGTCTTATCTTAATGAAAAACATGGTCTCCCCAAATAAGTAGAAGTGGAAGGGGGAAACACTCTTACTGGGCTGCGTTATACTAACAGCCAAAAACTGAACCAAAGTACCCTAGAGACCAATGGGAAAACATACTTCAGGCATCCCATTACAACACATACACCAGGGGACTAGACCCCAACGACCAACAATTAAAAAAAAAAAAAATCTTTTGGCCAAGCATTTTTCCAGACATTACCTCAGGTTAAAGACTAACAAGAAGCTGCACCTTTTTACGGATGCTCAAGTAATAATTAACTTGGCTATGTACCTATCGGCCAAGAACACTAACCTGAATTTATTCCATAAATCTGCAAGAGGGATACTCCAGATTCTATTCTGCTCAACTTTGAAGCTGACAACAAAGCAACTTGCACATACTTGAAGTGACAATGGGGGTGAAGGCTGAGAAGCATAAAGTCAGACAAATCAAAATCTGTGAAATTACACATGCTTCAGAGATCCTCCACTAACATTTCAGTTAAATCTGCTTTATGATCACCCCTGTAGATTTTTCAGCAGACAAAGGGTGGGGGGGGATAATTTTAATTAGAGCCCTGGAGATTGGCTCTCTAACAAGACCACCTATTTCCCAAACTGTTTTTCATGGAACCTCCAAACCTGAAATGGACGAGCAATCACGTGGGCACGGATTTGTCAGAACAGTTCACCAACACCCAGAGGCCTCTCCAGGAAAGCATGTGATACAGTGAGAGATTATCAGAGAAGTCAAATGACTATCACCCCCACACTGCTAATCTATGTTACCTCCCTGCAAAAGCCAATTAGCAAAATATGTACAAAATGCAGAGCTAACAGGACTGTACATTTGGCTACATATTTTAGGTAGTTCATAGAATTTCTAGTTCAAAAAAAAAAAAACCCACAAAAACTACTTTTCAGGGGATGTTTCAAATTTAAGTAGATTTTTTTTTTAAAGAACAGGACCATAAGAATAGTAAGAACTAAATTCAGATTGCTGATTATATTCTCTGTTCTATGAAAAGAATGCAAATGATACACCTATTTGACAATGCTAAAATAGGTACAATACCCAAAAAACTTATTTATATTATTCAACCAACACTATAGTTTAAAGTCAAGTCAAAGGCAAAAAGCGAACAGTTAAGTGGGCAAGTTCTTGGTCCTGCACCTTGTCAATCAGCCCAGTATAACACGCGTCACTAGAAGACAAAGTAACAGCACAAAAGAAATGGGCAATGAAGAGCATCCGAAGTTCTAGAAAGGTGTTATTAAAGCTGACCTGAGCTGGGCCATCTCCAACTCATGCTGACTTCAGTGTCATGTCCTATGGGCACCCCCCACCTTGTTCCTGAACTTCTCCTACTTTTCTTCATCTGACAGGTACCTCTCCTTACTTTCGACCTGCACTAGGAATTCGTTAGACAAACCCCCCAAAAGAACATACCAAATTTTACTATTTTTACTGCACAAAACATATTGACTTTCCCTGAAAGAATTCTATACTACGATGCCAACTGTCTTGCCAAAAATCTCTAAAATAACTTGGGCTGATAATTCTATTGCCTCCAAAAACACATCTTACAATGTATAACAGGCCAATGTGTAAGTACGATTAAATCACTTTGATTCAATTCCAAAAAATACACAAACATTAATCTACTGTAATATTAACTACTTTTTTCTGTAAAGCCAAAGACTACAGAACAGGTGACCAAGAAATCTCCAACTTTGCACCTTCCAATCTCAGTATTTCCAGAGATGCACAACAGTTTCTGCCCACAGTCTCACTTACTTCATCCCCTCATCCCCCACTAAGTTACCACTAGAAAACTCCAGCACTGCCATTCAGCTCCGAAAACTACTACAGATTTCAGAACACGGCCTTGTTTGGTTGTTTCCCCTTTCTTCCTGGTAGTAAGAATATCCCAATCTCTTAAATTTATATGCAAAAAAATACTCATTTCTAAATGAGTCTTTAAAAAGCAACAAAAGGGGTGCCTGGGTGGCTCAGTCAAGTGGCTGACTCTTGACTCCGGCTCAGGAGATGAGCCCCGCACCAGGCTCCATGCTGAACGTGGAGCCTGCTTGAGGTTCTCTCTCCCTCTCCCCTTCCCTTGCTCACATACGCTCTCACTCTCTCTCTAAAAAATCATACATATATAAAAAGCAACAATAAAAATACTCTTTCCCCTTGAAAGAAAAATCCAAAAGAGGCAGTGCTCACATAATTTAAGTCATCAGGTAATGTGTACATTAATATGGTTCTATTTTCTGTCTCAACTTTAACTTGTACCAATTCTTTTTAGGCTTTCCAGAGCAAAAAGGAAAAAGGAAAAAAGAAAAAAGTAGGACTAACTGTCCTTGGGAAATTCACAAACATATTCATTGTTTCAGCTGCAGTTCTTAAATTTTGGATACTCTTGCATGTTGACGCTGTACCTGAAAATTCGAATTAATATTGGAGAGTATGACAAAATAGACATATATTCTCCTCCTCAGAGGAGTGACTAAAAGAAAACAGCATAACCAACAGCAGTCCGTTAAATTATTATTTAAAAATCTGGCTCTAGTAGCCATCTGTGTTCCCCAGGGCTGAGCACCTAATCTCAGCTGGGCCACCTGAGACCCACCCTGAGCACTAACCCTAGTGCCCCGTCCCCGTGTCGTCCCCCTGCCCCCCACAGTCCCATTTCCACTTCAGCAAGATGAAAGAAAGGCTCGTGAACCAGAACCCGGAGAATTCCACCAAACTGGAAGCACCAGTGTGCATCGGTGGGAAAGAAAAGGTGGTTCACAGAACAGCTACAGCAGATGATAAAAAACTTCCGTTCTGCTTGAAGAGGTTAGGGGGAAACACTACTTCCAGTATTAAAGAAGTGACTATGGGGCGCCTGGGTGGCTCAGTCGGGTGGGCGACTGCCTTCGGCTCAGGTCATGATCCTGGAGTCCCGGGATCGAGTCCCACATCGGGCTCCCTGCTCGGCAGGGAGTCTGCTTCTCCCTCTGACCCTCCCCCCTCTCAAGTGACTATGTTCACAAACCGAGGAACAGGGATCCAGTTGCCCAAAGCTGCCGGGAAGGCATGCCCGTTACAGACCATACTGACACAGAGCCGCTGACAGAAACGCTACCCAGCATCTTAAATTAAAGCAACTGGGTGCAGACGGTCTGACCGGCTCAAGACGACGGGCTTACGCTCTGCCCACACAACCTGTGGACGGAAAAGCACCACTTGCTGCTGGGGACCAGCTTGATGGGGACGTTCCAGATCGTGTGCAGAATTAAGAACAAAGCGAAGGGAACGGAGTCAACTGCTGAAGAAGACAGAACCTGAAGAAGTTACTGGCAACTGCTATTTTATATTAGCACTCCTTTTTAAAATGTTGTTCAGGGGTCCGATAAAATCTAGAGCTCTAATACTTTTAAGACCAAGCCCCTTGGACACTGCAGCTCTTTTCAGTTTTTGCTTAGACACAATTCATTCTTTGCAGCTAATTAAACTGAATAAGCCTGGGAATAAAGTTTGAAACAAGGTTAATAAAATTCTTTGCCTAGTATAAGGTTTTATTTTTTTATGCCACTGACACTGATTTCTACACAGAAAGCAAAGTTGTTTATAGAAAGCTAATCATGGCATGTCATATGGCTGACAATCTCATGAAATTTGATTAAAGATTTTAAATGGCAGTATAATGTGAAAAAATTAAAATGTATTTTATACATTACATTCAAATTAAAAAATAAAAACAAAAAACAAAAAGAAAAAATCTCTGGAAGGAAGGAAGGAAGGAAGAAAAAAAGAATCTGGTATTTTAGATGACTGGTATATAATCCATAGATACATCTAACACATGCGAGTGGTATAGAACTCATTAGAAAAAGAATCCCTTGAATAAACAGAAGTACATTAACAATATTATAGCCTCTAAAATAACTCATTTCCAGGATAATTATACGCTTCTTGTACTTTATACATATTAGTGAACGCATGGTTGGTGCAGTGGGTGGTAACTAAAGAATTTATTTGTGGTATTACTGAGTATAAACTTAAAAGTTTCAATGTATTAAGAAAAGCACCTTTTTTAGAATGGATATGTTCATCGAGGAAACATTAAGGAGATTAATAAACTGAACTCCATGTAGGGCAGTTCATCTAGCACTGTGATTACTACCCAGTTTCCTTCTATTTCCACTACCATTCTCAGAGGGCAGGACATTCAAAGCCAAAATAATCATTAATTTACTCATTTGTTCTTTTAACATTTAATGAGCAGTTTCTACCTGCCTGGTACTTCTTGCTAGGGCTGAAGACAGAAAACGTAGGAGCTAAAAGCCTGTCCTGGAAGGTGGTTTGGGGCTGAACTGTGTCCCCCAAAATTCATGCGTTCAAGTCCCAATCCCCAGTACCTGAGAAGGTGACTTGGAGATAAGGCCTTAAAAGAGATAAACAAAATGAGGTCATCAGGGTGGTCCCTAATCCAATAGGACTGGTGTCCCTATAAGAAGAGATCAGGACCCAGACATACACAGGGGAGATGGCATGAAGACAGGGAGAAGACAAGCCAAGGAGAAAAGACTCCGAGAAAACCATGCCAACACCTCCAATTTCGACTTCTAGCCTCCGGAACTGTGAAATCAATGTCTGTGGTTTAAGCCACCCAGTCTGTGCACTCTGCTATGGCAGCCGTCAGCAAACTCATACAAAGGCTTGTACTCCACCAGGGAGACGGACATACAACCGTAATATCCGTGAAAAGCAGCTACGTTCGAGATCTGCACAAAGTGCGAAACAATACACACTCTAGCCTACACCAGCTGTCTTGGATGTTCTGGTTTCAGGCTCTTATTCCAGGTGGAAGAGTATCGTAACAAAGCATTCCTACCATTTCCAAGACATGAACAGACTAACACATGCTGGGCAGCCTCCCCATGTCATTTCACTTTATCTCCCATTCATCTTGCAGCCGTTGAGTGTCCCCATCTTACAGATGAAGTCCGTTTCAGTGAGATGACTAACTCGTCAAGATCACCCTGGAAGAGCCACGTCCCTTCAATTCAACATGGCACTGCCCTGCTTCTGCCTCTCCCAACAAAACCTGAAGGACCTCCCAAGGAAAGCAGCCCACATCATGGAAGTCAGCAGAGCGTTCTCTCTGTGCACGGCATCGCTTCACAGGGGTACGATGATCTCTGGAAGGCATGCCAGGTAGTGGGAAGGGCTACTCTAAGTCTGCAAACAGTCTGCAACAACTTCTCAAAGTTGCAGCAAAACCACCATGATGGTTCTGATAATACAGAGCACAAACGTAAAAGATCAGTATCAGTGGTGATGATGTCAATTTTCTCCTGGTTGTTTCTGTTTTGTTTTTTTAACTCATTTTATGCCAAGTCAGTCAGGTTCCTTTGGTTCCAAACTCACTCCTTACTATGCACAGAGACACCTGCAAAAGGACAAAAAGCATGCACACTCACCTCTGTGTTGAGCCCTGAGAGGCCGAAAGGGAAAGGTAAAGCAGGTAGCACAGGGCAGATATTTCCTTTAGGAAAACCGGACTAAAAAGAACATATTTACCTGTTTCTTCATCTATTTTGAAAACACCAACACCGGACCCATCTCTAATAGAGTAGCGGACCTCCCCGTCTCTTCCTGTGTCCTCATCGTGAGCAGATACTGTCATTACGGAGGAACCAATAGGCACATCTTCTTTCACTACACCCTTTTCCACGAAGCTGGAAAACACCGGTGGGTGTAAGTTCTCATTCACGTCAATGACCTCCACTTCAACATAGCAAGTGGAAGACAGAGAAACCGGCTTCCCTTTGTCTTTGGCCCTCACAGTGAGATTATACACTTGCTTCTTCTCAAAGTCCAAATGCTGTACAATTCTGACTGCTCCGCTGAGTTTATCCACATCAAAGTGTCCTTCTCCGTGGTCCAGAAGACTGTATCTCACTTGGCTAGACTGACCTAAATCAGGATCATAGGCCTCCAACCACATGATAATGGTTCCTTCCGGAAGGTCCTCTCGAACTTTCACACGGTAATTAGGTGGGATGAATTTAGGTGGGTTGTCATTAACATCCTCTAATGACACTTTCAAAAGCACAGTGGAAAGCAACTGGGGCTCTTCTCGGGCTTGATCCCTGGCCTCGATCTTTAAGTAATGCACGTGCTGTACTTCTCGATCCAAAGGGTACACAATTTTAACAACTCCAGTCACGCTGTCAATGGAAAATTTATCTGTGTCTGTAAGAATAGAGTAGGTCACGTGTCCATTTGGCCCTAAATCTTTATCTGTGGCTTCAACCTGGATGATTTCGCTATTTATCTCTTTGTCTTCGCTCACTTCAACAAAATAGCTCTCCTGTAAAAACTCCGGAGGATGATCATTGGCATCCAGAACTCTGATGTCTAGGAGGCGCCAAGCGGCCTTCTGTGGTATACCAAGGTCAGAGACTGTAATGTTCAGGGTGTACTTGTCTGTTGTTTCACGGTCAAGGGGCGATAAAATCTTTAGCATGCCAGTTTCCATGTCAACAATGAAGCAACTATCCTCATTTCCTCCAGAAATAGCATAGACCAGTTTTCCATTGAAGCCAGTGTCAAGGTCACTAGCATTCATGAAAATCATGTTGGACCCCACTGGATGGTTTTCCTTTACCTCCATGCCAGCTGGAAGGGTACTTCTGAACTGAGGCGCGTGTGCATTGACAGAGTGGGAATCAAAGAAAACATCCTCGACGTCTCCCTGACTGTGTAACTTATTTGCCTGCAGGAGTTTCTCCGCCAGCATTTTGGCAACACCAGTCTCTTCACACTCTAAGTGTACTGGCTTGCGGGTGGCCGCCACGGTTAGGTTGATGTATAACGGTGTGGCGAAATTTTCTCCATCTGTAGCTGTGATTCTCAGGCTGTGAAAGGACACCCTGGTCCCTAAGCCATCCATGAGCGACTGCTTTAGGGACAACACCCCAGAGTTGGGGTTTAAGCTAAACAGATCTAGTTCATTTCCGGCTTCGATCTGGTATCGGACCAACTGAAGTTCGTCGGCATCGATGGCGGAAACGGTGGTTATTTGCTCCCCCACACCCAGATCCCTGGGAATCGTCCCCTCGCAGTTGATTTTCTCAAACAGGGGTGTGTTGTCATTCAAGTTATTGAGAGTCACCGTGGCAAGGACTTCTACTTCCCGGCGGTAGGGCAAGCCCCAGTCTGACGCTCGAATCCTCAGAGTGTAAACTCGAGGCATCAGCTCATAGTCCAAGTCTTCTGAAGTACTCACAGCACCAGTGAAATGGTTAATGACGAACGGCACGTGATTTAAGTTTGCAATACTGTAGGTCACATACCCGTTCTCACCCTCATCGGGGTCTGTGGCAGTCGCACTCATGACCGTCGTCCCAATGGGCACATTCTCATCAAAAGATGCTTTGTAAGCGGTCTGGGTAAATTCAGGGGGATTGCTATTTGCACCCAAGACTTTAACCAAGACTCTAGTGGAGGCTATTCGGTCACTTGTTGTTACCTCAAGTTCAAAATGGGACGCCTGCTGTCTTTTAACTGGTTCTAAAATAGAAATGAGACCCGTGTTGTGATTTAAACTGAATTTAGCTTTTCCGGGTGTACTTTTAAAAACATACCTCAAATGAGAATAACTAGGCGTGGCCTTCACCATGACCACGGGTGTATTGGAAGGAGCAAATTCACTGATCTCTGCTCTATAAACATCCTTTTCAAACTTGACCGGGCCGGCTTTGAACTGCGGAGAAGTCACACGAATGACTTTTACAGAAGAGAACTGGGGAGGAGTCCCTTTATCTTTAGCCTGGAGTGTCAGACTGTAGCCAAAGGGATGACTGTCCCAGTCGACGGCACCCACTGCTTTGACCTTATATTCTTTGCTCCCCGGGGAGGACCTCACCGTTCTAAACTGTTGAAGGAGGTCACCGGCCACAATGCTTAAGGAAGCTATTTCCCCATTGGGACCCTGATCGCAGTCATCCACGGTTATGATTGCGTATGTTGGGTCCTTGTCCAGCTCTGACGGGGACAGCGTCACCGCCGTGATTACGGGAGCACATCTGTTGGCCTGCTCCACGTGCACAGTCAGCTTGGCCAGGCTGCTGATACCACTGCTTCCGTAGAGTTTCATCCCACGGTCCACGGCAAGAATTTCCATCTCATAGAGCTTGGTCTCTGCGTAATCGAGTCTACCAGTTAAAACGACTGCACCGCTGGTTGGGTGAATCGCAAACATGTCTGTTCGGTCTTTGAAGCTGTAGTAAAACTCTCCATTGGTTCCTATGTCTGCATCCGTGGCACTGACCCTTGCAACGCTGGTCCTTATGGCTGTGTTTTCAGGTAAGGAAACACTGTACGAAGTGGGAGAGAAGAGAGGTCTCAAGTCATTTGTATCCAGCACTTGCACCCTGACCTTTGCTCGGGCTTCGGCATTTGAATTTTTTTCAATGGCTTTGACGATCAGTGTGTAATGGTCTTTCACTTCTCTATTCAGAATAGCTGTATTTCCCCCTTTGGTCCTTATTCTTAAAAAGCAAAAGTCCCCAAGAATGTACTCTTCAGCTTTGAAAAGGTTTTCATTGTCTCCGGAGACAATTTTGTACCTTAACTCCCACAATGGATTTGTAAGGTAAATACCCATCTTCACAGGATGCCCGACATAGGTTTTCGCTGCGGAGTTCTCATGCACCGTGACGTTGTACTGGAAACGTGTAAACTGGAGAGGCGTCTGGGCAAGTGTTTGGCTTCCGTCACCATCTCCAAAATGCTGCAGGAGGAGCAGAAGCAGAAGCAAGACCAGGGGTCTCCCCATCGCTTAACCCTCAGGAACCTAAAACAGAACAAAGAAATAAGAATCATGACCTCAAAGAAATAAAAACAAACAAAACAGTGTAAATTTGTTCTGTTAGTTTGTCTGGGACCTTACATTTTAATAAAGTATTGTACATCTGTATGAAATGTGAATAAATGCAATAGTTACTAGGTTGTTTTTTTTTTTTTTCTGTTTTCCAAGTATCAATACCTCTAACACGTTTGGAATTACTAAGTTTAGGAAAAATCTTTTTCTCATACTTCAATGACTCGAGTTAAAGAACTATAAGGAACATCAGATCAAAGACTGCCAAGTGTAACAGCTAAGTTGTATTCGTATTATACTTATATCTTCAAAGCAAATATAACCAATTGTTAACAAAGCGAGACAACAAACATTTTTTGGGTTTACTCATATACAATAAATTAAATGCCCCAAAGCTCACAAATTTAATGCCATTACAGTATCCTAAGCACAAAAGCTTTGATTAATTTAGAACAACAAAAACTCTGAAAGGTGGTTTCATATGACCTCCTATAATGACATTCTGTCATCTCCTTTCAAAATGTAGCCTGAAATTATTTCTTTAGAAGAGTAATTAAGTTCACTCCCTACAAAATGTAAGGGTTTATTGTCTCATTTAGCACTATATAACTACTTAAGAGTATTAAAATAATTATAAAATAAATAGATCATTTTGATACTGAGATCACCCCTAAACCAACATGAGTCAAAAAGGAGTCCAGGGCGCCTGGGTGGCTCAGTTGGTTAAGCGACTGCTTTCGGCTCAGGTCATGATCCTGGAGTCCCTGGATCGAGTCCCGCATAGGGCTTCCTGCGGCAGGGAGCCTGCTTCTGCCTCTGACCCTCCCCCCTCTCATGTGCTCTCTCTCTCTCATTCTCTCTGTCTCAAATAAATAAATTTAAAAAAAATCCTAAAAAAAAAAAAAAAAAAAAAAAAAAAGGAGTCCATTTAGGGATGCCTGGGTGGCTCAGTCGTTATGCGTCTGCCTTCGGCTCAGGTCATGATCCCAGCGTCCTGGGATCAAGCCCCACATCGGGCTCCCTGCTCAGCGGGAAGCCTGCTTCTCCCTCTCCCACTCCCCCTGCTTGTGTTCCCTCTCTCACTGTCTGTCAAATAAATAAATAAAATCTTAAAAAAAAAAAAAAAAGAGTCCATTTACCAATGGGAAACCAGCAGCTTAATATCAAACAGAACTTTTAAGTCAGCAAAGCAGATTTCACCAACCACATCAATGTTTTCTCACCACTGCTGTCAACAACCAGTGTTCACAACTAAACACAAGACACACACATACACACACAGCTAAAGCATCTAAGCTAAACACATGGAGAGGGCCCATCAATGCAGCAAGATGGCGGGCGCTGTGGGAAGGTTGGAGGGTGAGAGAGAAGGCAAGGGGGCATTTGAGACAGGGTTGCCTTTCACGTGGGAAGAAAGGCAGGCCACTGGGCTGGCCTACCAGGTGAGCAGGACAATTTCTTCAGACCAACTGTTCCTCTCCATGCCAACAAATTCACCCTGCAAGTCAACGGAGCCTCACAAAACATCCCAGTACTCAGTAGAGGACAGCACCGCACCTTGGCAAAGTAACTCTCAGATGAAGATTCACGGGATGGGAGTTCCACCCAAAGGTGAAAGCGGCAGGAGACTGGAGGGTTGGTTTAAAGGTCAGCTGAAATTAGCACAGCGGCATTAATTTACAGTATCCTAACTGCATCACTGCCAACACTGGCCCAGTAGTCATTTCATGAGGGGAAAAAGGAGAGAAGCACTGCTATGCGCAAAGCAGTAAGAAGCCTGACCGACACTGAATTACGCAGCAGTTGTGCACCCTACCTGGTTCTTTGGCCATCATGCCATATCCTCAGCGGATAAAGTCAGGAGATTTACACAGATTTTTGGCTTCCAGGAGAACAAACATCATTTAAATAAAATAAGAAAATGGTTTTCTCCCCAAACAATCTCTTCATTTGGTCCACAGTTCTAATATTCAGGGAAGTTTTAATTATGTAATGACCCAATAATTTTATCAAAACAAGGGAAAACTTCAACCTACAGGTATTGAGAATCTGCTACCATGTAAGATACATGGAACTAAAGACTATTTCCTGATCCTGAGGCATTTACAAACTAGGAATAATACGTATGTGTATATATATGTATGTGTGTGTGTATATACACAAACATAGAGAAAATACTTTTAAAAACACTTAAAAAGCTGTTAAACAAGCACAGTCTATTGTTTTACAGGATTTATTACTGCTATCTACTTTACAACAAAGTATTATCCCCGGATTCTACTGCAACCAATTAAAACTATTTTTGCTTAATTCTACATATAAAATATTATGTAGCCATTAAAAAGAATAAGACAGCACTCTACATGTTGCTATGTGAAGATCGTCCAGATAGGTTACCTGGCAAAACGAAACTGATCCCATTTATGTTTGTAAAAAGGGACGGGAGATGAATTATGTGCACAGGACACGAATGTGCTGAGAAATGAACAGAAAAATTCTGGATGGATAAAAAAATAAACTGTCAACAGTGATAACTTCTGGAGAACAGGCAGCTGGGGGAATGTTCACGCTTCATTTTCACTTTCCTATCTGAATTTTTTAGCATAGGTGCACGGTATCTGTATCAATCATTCACTGCCCTCGCCCAATTATTTGATTCATTCAATGAGTATTTAATGAACCCCTGCTATGTGCTAGGAATAGTTGTAGATGCTGGAGATACAAAAGTGAGCCAAACTAGCAACAAATCCTCATGGAAGACATGTTTCCTGGTGAGAAACGAAGAAAGAGTGTATCACACGCTGATGATGAGGCAGTAAGGAGAAAAATAAAGAAGGGCTAGGGACTATGGTCAAGAATCTGAAGGGAAAGAGAAAACCCTAAATTCAAAAGGCCTAGGATGCATTTTAGGATGTTCAGTATTATCCTGGTCTCTACCCAACTAAAAGCCTGTTGCATCTCCTCTATCTCACTCCACACTCCCCCCACCCAAAAGAAGTTTCCAGATATTGCCAATGTTCCCTGGGGCTCAAAATCACCTCCAGTAGAGAAGCAGCAGGAGTTAGAGAAACAGCAGAGACCACTGTGGCTAGGGCATCCGGGGGGGGGGGGGTAGCAGTAAGGGAGATTTCTTTTCTATAAAGTTTTAATTTTAGAAGCATTTTAGATTTACAGAAGAGTTATGAAGATAGTTTCCCCTGCTGCTAACATCTCACATTATTATGGCACACTCGTCACAGCTAGTGAACTAGTACTCACACACTGTTACTAACCAGTTAGAAGGCTATTGCACTAATAGAGGTGACAGGCCTTGGTGGCTTAGCCCTGAAATGCTAGTGCTGGAGGTGGGGAGCGGCAGTCAAATTCTGGATAAATTGGAGGGGCAGCGAGGGGAGGGGAAGGAGCAAGAGGAGAGAGAGAGAGGGGAGAAAGGAGACAGGTATCAAGATTCCAAGGACTGGGTGCTGAGCATGGAGAAAGGAGCTGCCAGGCACTCCGAGAGGAACAGAATCTAGAGATTAGGATCAGGAGATCAGTTCGGGAAAGCTGAGGTGGAAATGCCCACTGTTACCCAAGTAATGATTTCAAGTGGGCAGGGAGATGGGTGGGAGAGGTCCAGCGTGGAGACACAAATTTGAGAGTTGCCCGAAAATACAGAAGATGCTATTTAAAGCCACAAAACTGAATCAGAAGACCCAGGGAGCGAGCACAAAGAGGGAAGAGAAGAAAACCAAGCCCTGATGCTCCCCAAGATTTGGAGGACAGAGGAGGAGAAGAACCAGCACCAGAGACAGGACACGGTCACTGATGTAGAAGCAGAAAATGGTGGCATGGTAAAGGCAGGATAGGTCCAACAATCTTTGAGTTGCCGAAGCCTAACGTGGAACGTGGAAATGACCCATAAATACTGGCTGGTCCTGGATGCCCTCTCAGCCGGTGAACCCCGCCCAAGGGGAGACCCAACACATCCCCCCTTATTGCATCTGTTCTCTCCCCACCACAGCTCGGCCACTCGGTAGGACCACGGGCTCCGCCCGCGCCACTCCTCTCTCACAGCCCCGTTCCCACGCCTGGACCACCCTCCTCAACCCACCCGCCAGTTCTTCTCAGGGACGCCTCAAAGCTGGAGGACACCTGCTGGACCACACTCATCACAGAAACCTTTCCGACCCCGGAACGGACTCTTGACAACCCGGCTGACAGAATGCCGCTGTGACAGAATCAATGTTAAAGGCAATCCTTTTGATCAGCGGGGGAAAAAAGTCCACTTTTAAGCAGGAGATATTGTTAACCTTTAGTAACACGCCCCAGAACTGTGAACTCAGGTTCTGCTATAAAATGCCACGATCCAAGAAACGGTGGTTGTTCCTCTATGCTAAATAAACCGTAAGGTTGAAGGGGGAAGGAAAAACCCCAAAAAGATACTAACACCATTTCATCTGAAAAGTACATTACCTAGACTTCAGGCTTATGAAAATTAAAATGATTTCAGCTGAAGGCTACACTTTGATATTTAGAAGGTGATCATACTCCTTGAACTCACAGTAAGTTAGGATTTCTTCTATGCATTTTCCAAAGTGAAAACCAGGAGTGTTTCCTTAGTTCAGCCCTCACAGAAAAGGGCCTCAAGTCCAAAACTGAAATATCTTTAGCATAGATTTCTGAAAATCCCTAAATAAGAGAGAAAAATAACTTTTCTAGTAGTAATCAGGTATTAAGATGCTCATATTTCTTCATTAGGGAGACCTTCATGTCAAGTAATCCAAGTCAATGACCGTGACCGCGCATTCTTCACAAAACAGAACACAGCCCCAGCCCCGGCACTGAGAACATAACTGCATCAATTCAAATACTTAGATCTAAAGCTGAAGATTCAGAAACGTTTCAACTGTTCCCGAGACAGGATTAGGTGGGGTGCAGCATTACACAAGCATAAATTCTATTAAATATTGTACATTTTTTAGAGGTCCCAATTCTTAACAGCCCGTGAGTCCTCCACGGCATAGGGAAACAGTATCAATTCCGCGCGTGATGACAAAAATACACAAAAATATTCACACGAAGAACCGTGTTCTCCCTCAGCGTGCTCTCCCACATACTCCCATTTTGTATCAGTAGCAGTAAGAGCATCACTGAGTTGAACTATTACCGAAATTCAGAGCTTGATGTTCAGTTTGACTAGTGTCAGATTTTTAAAGTATTTTTGAAGAGGTCTAAACTGCATGGAAGATATCCACATTTTCAAAGAAAAATGTCCCAAAGTTGTTAAAGAAAACAACACGAAATGTACCTGACTCTTGTTTATTAAAAATATAGTACATTAAATAAATATTTAATGGCCTCTAAAATCATTTAATAAGAGTCAGAAAAAAAGATTGTGTCCTAACTAAGGAAGTCTGTTATTCAGCTATGACCAATTCGCAGCTTCATAACATTGACAAGAGGGGGGAAAAAAAAAAATCACTTTCCTAATAAATTATAATAGCCAAGCACAGGACTTTTAAAAGTTTTCATTGTGGGGCGCCTGGGTGGCTCAGTCGTTAAGCGTCTGCCTTCGGCTCAGATCATGATTCCAGGGTCCTGGGATCGAGCCCCGCATCGGGCTCCCTGCTCTGCGGGAAGCCTGCTTCTCCCTCTCCCCCTCCCCCTGCTTGTGTTCCCTCTCTCGCTGTGTCTCTCTCTGTCAAATAAATAAATAAAATCTTTAAAAAATAAATAAATAAAAGTTTTCATTGTTACACTGAAAAATTAATGGGTGGGTCTTTATTTTCTGGGTGCATACCAGATCTTTTTTAAAGCCATGTTAAGACGTCTGTCAGTAAAAATAGGGGTGGAGGGCCCAGCTTTGAATCCAGAATGGAAAAGCAGCCTTATCAGGCTTGGTATATACATCACTTAGCTGCTTCTGGTAATTCTGCATGTTGTTAGTTCTGATTGCAGCTGCAGTACGTCTGATTACTCTAGCAATGACTTGATTTAAATATTGCCTTCAAATGATCAACAACCGATTCCAATCTAACTCCGAGTGGTCTCCAAACAACTAATACTGACAAGTGAGAACTCCACGTCTCTCCCCTCAGCACCTGAGAACTCTTTTCCAGTACTTAAAACCTTAAGCTAAGGAGACCTTTTAATTTTTAAGTAGCCTCCATATAAAATCTGCTATGTAATTCGCCTTCTGTACGAATCTATAAAACATGTCTGTGGGTCTCCTAAGAGGATGGTCTCTGGCTGTTCTGAGCTACTGTGACATAAAAGACAAGCCAGGAGAACACCTGCGGCATATACATTTCCGGATGGGCTAGGGATGCCTCGCTATTCACTTCTCTCTCCTCTTTTTCCAGACATGACCACTACCTGTTACTCACCCTCCAACCACTTTCTCCTCACCCACGCTCCAGGGCAAACGGTGCTCACCGAGAAGCTCCAAAAACACAGTTCACCCCGTGATTTAAGATCATCTCACCTAATGTATTTTTCTCTGCAAACAGAAATCACTTAAATGTCACCTTGGCAGGGTAGCCAGTAATTAATACTGGCCACTTCCTCCACTCCCAAATTAGTAAAGTTTTACTCCTGGCCAAATTAGGATTATAATTATTTTCAAGTGAACGTACAGGTATTTCACTAAATAATGGATCAGGAATGTGAACGGTTCCCTATACAGTAAGAAAATGCAAAGTCACCAGGGAGAGATTCCCTCCTCTTCCTCTCCTTAAAATGCTCTCTTCCCGGGGCGCCTGGGTGGCTCAGTCGTTAAGCGTCTGCCTTCGGCTCAGATTATGATCCCAGGGTTCTGGGATCGAGCCCCGCATCGGGCTCCCTGCTCCGCGGGAAGCCCGCTTCTCCCTCTCCCATTCCCCCTGCTTGTGTTCCCTTTCTGTGTCTCTCTCTCTGCCAAATAAAGAAATAAAATCTTTAAAAAAAATGCTCTCTTCCCCTATTCTCCCTTCTTCCCACCTCTCAGAAGAGATGGGACCCACCCTAGCTACAAATAAAGACACCCTGTGAGGCCATAAAATTCTGCCTCTTCTGATGCTCTTCCCTAAATTATCACTCCCTCTCAAGCATCACTCAAATGACCCCTTCTCAACAAGCCCCTTTCACAGAGTCCACACACACACACACACACACACACACACACACACAGTTTGTCCCTATTTGAAAATAAACTTCATTCAAACCTTCACTTCCTTCAAACTCACATCTTAAGGTTTCTCTTTCTTGTTCAGGCAAAGTTTTTAAAAACGTACCTGCTCAGGGCTACCTTGACTTCTGCCTCCTGTCAAGAGGCCATTTCTCCCCTCAAGGGCTCTCCAGGGCTTCACAAACAGCTTCTCCCGGTGTCACAAGCCAAAGCCAATGTCAAATCAGATGCCCTTTTCTCAGCACTCCGACTCAATGTCACACTACCCACACCCTCCCCAATACCACTGTGTCCTTTACGTGTCACAGACTGCCTAAAACCTGGCAATCCACGACACGTCAAACGATGAATGACACTAAGTTTTCCTCATTCTCTTCAACACTCTTTCGCCTTCAAGTTTGTCATTACAGACTTCTGTCTTCCGACTCTTTTCACACATGCACAAGGTATCATCCTTAAAGACCTCACCCACTACACCCTGGCTGTAAAGGATCACTTTGGAATCCCACATTCCAGCCTTAACCTCCCTCAAGAGCAGGAACACCCCTCCTGAGATTACCATCAGATCTCCGGGACCCAGCCTTTCACCCACTCCCAATTGCAAAATGCCAGCCATTCCACTCTATTATTCCATTGCACATTTCTAGGCCAGTGAAGTTTCACCACTGCCCAAGTCACAAATCACTCAGGCTTGCGACCTAAGAAATCAAATAAGAAAAAAGGGCCTGGCAGACATAAAAACTGTGATCTCGCCCAGGCTTTGAGCCCTAACCAACTGTGTGGATTCAAGGAAGTTACCTAATCCTTGGATTCCATTTCTTTATTTGGAAAGCTGGAGACTGTACTAAAATCTTTACAGCTTCCTCCCTCCAGGGAGACACTTCTCTCCTCCCTACGCTGCCCCCACCACTTCCCTCTCTCACACACAAGCTGATCTTTTATTTCTAACTACCAAACCTCCATACCTAAAGTTATCGAGACTGGACATTTGTTTCCGCTCAATTTCTCAAAATTGTTCCCTTTCCGTTTCAGCTGCTGCCACCTAGTTCTTATTTGTATTTGCTCAGGCACAGCATATCCTAGCTTTCCAGTATTCCCGCTTTCTGGCCCCCTTACTAACCTAGCCTGTCAACGCTGGGCAATCACATTAATCTCACAAAAACTTCTTTGCAACATTAGTTCCTGGTTTGCAAATATTCAGTATTTCCCCCTAGCCTGCTTATTAAATACATTCTTCTTAGCCCTGTATCAAAGACCTCTGATAATTTTACCTCTACCTACTTTACTAACTGAATCTCTAATTAATTTACTTTCTATTTCAAACGAAAAAGGCATACTTCCACAGGCTGGAACAACCAAGCTGTCCAGAGCAGATGACACCACCTAGTGGTGAGGGTTCTAAACCTGCAAGATCTCCATCGCCTGCCTTCTTATAAAAGATAAACTAAACATTGTTTTTCTGCCCTTCACTCCTCACATTTAGTTATTGTCACCTCTGTCTTCTACATTTCTTTCTTTCCTTCCCTCCTTAACACCTGCCCCCCCAAAACTACCCTCCCTCTCTATAAACCAATGTAAGCCCAGGTCACGGATTTTCTATGTTCTACTTGCACCAAAAAAAAAAAAAAAAAAAAATTCTTAAGTCATGTAAAAACGGGATCGAAGAGGCATTTATAATCAACCAACCAACCCTTTTCCTAACGATAACATGGTATGCTTCAGCATGCCACAAATCATGTCACAACTAAGGTTTCTACAATTTGTTTTACACACGTCATTTCCTGTCCTTGAATTATTCCCTTCTGATTCACTCTTCCCTCAGAGCTCAGCCTAATATCCACCTCCCCGCCCCTACCCAGCTCACCAAGGTGCTAGGATGAACTACTCTGCTCTTATCATGCTGGATATAACCGACTGCTTATTTGTCCTTCTCCCCCACTGGACTGTAAGCTCCATGAGGGCAGGAAATGTGAGCTCTTCACCCTGTATCCTGTGTCTGGCCCAATATTCGACACAGAGGAGATCCATAGTTGCTGAGTTCATGAATGCATGAAGAATGGGAGGCAGGACTCCAGGAGGGGAGGGAAGGGAAGGGAAGGAGGGATAACATGGGAAAATATATATCCATCCTTCTGAAATTAACAGAAAACCCAGGTGCAACCACCAGGCCAGTTACAACAGTGCAGATGGCTACCCTAGAGATAGCTCTGATTTCTAGCAGCTGAGAAAGAGGTCACCACCCACCTCAAAATGCTTCCAAACTGGCTACAGGAGATGCCAGATCAGTTTCTGCGATGCAGAGCTTATGGAAGCTCTCTGTTCGAATAGTCTATGAAGGATAACGATTAAATATTGCCTGATTTTCCTAAATACCTTGTAAAAGAGACAATTATAAATATATATCCACACATATAATAAGCCTTTGGGATTAAGCAAGAATTTTGGCAATATATTTAAATCTGGGGCTTAAAGAAAGGTTACGTTTTTTAAAAAGTTTAAAATGTGAAATACACAGATTCTTCATCTGATGGACTACATTTTGAAATCAGAAGACAAAATGGCAACGTATGTATCTTAAATGAATGACCTAGATCACTCATTTCAAAAACTCCTTTCCAGTGCCTAAGGATAACCTAACACTTGCAAATTGACCAATTAAGTGAGACCAAAAAAAAAAAAAAATAGTTTGGCTTCATCATCTATATAATTTGGTCAAAAGAAAGCTTACCTACTGCAATTTCCCACTCATAAAGATTAAACAGACACCTTGCCTTATGGCTTCCTGCTATTAAGTCAGGTCCTTTAGGCCACAAATTAGGCCACTGAGACAACATTTAATGCAACAATGCACTAATTTGTTTCAGTTTACTGAGTCTATGTAAAATCAGCCAAACTTGGGTGGAAAACAGGTGGTGGCCAACTTGATAGGGAGGTTAAAATAACCGGTAAGATCCCTTTCACCTCTAACATTCAAAGAAATAACTGCTTCAGAGGTGGCTCAAGAGCTAAGTCTACAGACATACACACTAGAGAGGCAGGGGAGCTAGGGACCGAAAACAGTTGACGCGTAATTTTCAGATTCCCCTTCTGGCACTTGTCCACACATGGACTAAATGATCTATTAACGTGATGATAACCCACTGCAGGGACTTTAGTAACTAATTAAAAGATACAAGGAATATACAGGTGGCCTGAATGCTTTTATTAAGTCCTCTAACAATCTTGCTTCCTTTCAGAGTTACAAAAGAATCTGGCTCATTTAAGATATTCCTTTTTCAAGAAATGGGTACACAAATGCACACTTTATTGAAATCCAACCTTATGCTGAGCTTATTAAATGCCATGTTTGGCTTAACTTAGAGTTATATCAATTGTTTTTTTAAAAAAATTATGTAATGCTTCAAGTATTTTTAAATCCATCTTGAAGTTTAATACTACAATAAGGAGGAATAATAATTCTAATTGTGGAACCAGAGCTCTTCTTTTAAAACTCAAAGCCAAATATCATATATTTTATATATACTAACCTATACAACTGCAGAAACACATTTTCATGAATAACTAACAACTGGACATGTTGGGTAACAACCACAACTCTAAGAATATGAAAAAACACTACCATAGCCTACTTTTAACACGTGCAGATACCTCCAACTATTGAAACCCGAGTCCGAACATACAAAGCCTTAAGAAGCTGCCTTTATTTAAAAAAAAAAAAAAAAAAAACTGCCTTTATTAAAGATAAAAAATGAAGATCATATGCCTTTTAATTTTTTTTCCGATTTTAATACTCACTATACATATCCGGTAAAAAATGAAAATAAAATCTACCAAGCATCAGAGCTGTTTAACAAAAGACACTTAATGAAACCGTAGTTAAAACACATGCAAAAAAAAAAACTTAAGTGCATAAAAAATAGAGTTTACTTTCCTAATGCATACAATTGCGTCCTTGTTTTCAATGTTCTGCAATTCACATCAGTGGGAACAAAAAATCTCACGGAGACAACAAAAAGTTAGCTTCCTGGAAGAAAGCACTGTAAGAAAAAGCAGTGAAGAATGAAATTCCCTTTCTTTAAAAAAAAAAAAAAAAAGACCTTACAAGTTTCTCTTCTAGAAGAAAAAAAAAACTAATAAAAGTTCAGCCCCGCAATTTATCAATCGCACCTATTCTATCTACATTCAACCAGTTCGTACTTAACCCTCAGAGCGGCGCTCCCTCGGGGCACAAAACATCGGAGAGGACGCTGGGACTCCATTTCCAAGATCCCATCTCTTTGGCTACTGGCCTCTTTCATCTCACCTACGCTGGGACGCTCTCATAAATTGGAAGAATTAACCTAGGGGCGAGGTCAGTTAAGCCCTTAGCAGGCACGAGAGTGACCGGGGACGGCGAGCGGGGCGCGGCGGCCAAGTTTCCAAGCTCCCGGGCGCAGCGGGAGTCCTCGCCCTCCGGCCGCCCCGCAGCCCCGCGCCACGGCCGCCGCTGTGGTTTCCAGCAATGGCTCCGGGACCGGACCCCTGCAGCCCGGGCCGCCGCCGCAGCCTGCACCCGGCTCGAAAATTACCATTCGGTTCACGCTGCAAATTATCCGCCCCCGCGTCCTCCCCGAGCCGTCCGAACCCCGAGCCCGCCCCGAACTCTCAAGCGGGCAGGCGCCGCCGCGCTGTACCACCTTCCAGCGGAGCTTGGCTGCATCCCCTTCCCAGAGCCCCCGCGGGAGCGCGGTCCTGGGCTGGACAGCGAGGGAAACGCACCAGTGCAGCCCAAAGTCCGCCACCCCGAAACAGCGAACCGCACGCCTCCCGGGCATAGACGGCCCCGGCCCCGGCCGCGCACTGGCGGCCCCGGCGCCTCGCTGCGCCCCTCGTTCACCCGCCCTCCGGCCCCAACTTCGTTTCTAGCGAACTTACAGCAAAGTTGGCCCCAAGCGGCCGCGGCGCTCTCGAGGACGCGCGCCTCGTCGCCTCAGCGCGCCCCCGAGTGGGGGCCGGGTCCTCAGGGGCCCTCACTGGGCCGGCGGGTCCGCATGGTGTCTGCGGCCCTCCCTCGCTCCCCGCGCGCCCCGCTCCGAGGCCGCTGCTCGCCGCCCGCGCGCCCCGCTGCTCGCCGCCCGGCTCGGGAGCGGCGCCTCACGCGCCCGGCGCGGAATATATCCCTCCGCCCGCAGCCACGCCCGCGAGCGCCGGCGCTCGTTTCTGCCGCGCGGAAACTCGATCTGACTTTCCCTGGCGGCCAGACTCTGAGCTCGCGGGCCCGGGGCAACGACTCCCCGCCACGGGTCAGTGATCCCCTGCCGCTACAGCGCCCACTCCTCCCGAGGAGAAAAGCGAGTGTCCAGGGTGATCTTGCGACACTCCGAGGAACGGTGTGGGGCTTGCTCTAGTGCGGCTGTTAGTTACGGCTAGTACACAGATTTGGGCAGGGAATTAGTATGGAATGTTTCCTGCTAGGAAAGGGGAAACAGTTTAGCTTTAAAAAAGAAAAAAAAAAGAAAAAAGCCAGCTAAGGCTACTAAAGCTTCCCCCGGCTCCCTTTAGATTCTCTAGCACCTTCAAGGAATTCCTAAATCTGCATTTGAAAGCCTCTGTTCTGGGTCTGCAATTGCTCCGTGGAAAAAAAATCTTCCAAAAGGTCTCAAAAAAGGAACGCGGTTAGATCGAATCTACTTCCTTCTTCAGTCTACATGAAGATCCAGGGAAAATGAAAGCGCTTCCTCCGCCTCTTCATTGTGCAGAGGTAGTTAAACCCCATAACCTCCCCGACCCTGGTTACGAACCCCAATGCCGGCCTCTTCCGGCGGCCACCCCAGACTCCCACGTCTGCGGGACAATAGGCTGCTGTGCCGCCTCGTGCGCTTTGCCAGCCGGCAAGTCCACCCCACAAACTGTGAACCGAGTCTAACGTGAAACTACAAGTTCCCTAGGGAGAAGGGGAAGCCCCGGGCGTCTGGACGCCCCACTCCGGGAAGGCCCCCCCGCCCCCCCACGCCCGAGCGCGCAGTCCCGGGTCGCGGGGCTCTGAGCCCATCCTCAGCGCCGGCAAATCTCCAGACGCGGGCTCCGCACAGCTGAGCCTCGGCCTAAGCCCGGAGTGCTCCTGGGCATTGGAAAACAACCCAGACAAGAGGGCGGACATGACCTCGGAAAGTTTGTGGGACTCGAACATTTAACACTGTGAGGACAAAGAGATCTGATTTCCCCGGAACCGGTGGAGGGGGCTGCAGGGGGAACTGCGAGGCAGATGCGGGCGAGGGAGTCTAGGGTTAAAGAGAGAAATTCCTTGGTTCAAAGTTAATGCAGTGTCTTCTTAAACCATCCTAAAGAAGGTGTTCGAAAAAATAAAGGTGTCTAGCAGGTTATGGCTGCGAAGGAAAAATAATGCCTGCAGAATGAATGTGCTGATTCGCAGCACCAAGAGTATGTGAGTATGTGGTGTATTCCCTGCACATGATTTGGAATACAGATAAATTCACACACCCAGCAAACACCATCATCCAAACACTTGGCCATGGCCATAAATGCGCAAAGTGCTCCTGGAGGTACAGGTCAATTTTATACTTGGAACACCTCGAAAATAGGTGACCTGATCTCCAAGCTCTACCGGTTTGCGCCCCTTGCCGAATTCTAACTCAACAAATCGCAGACGCCAACAGTTTGCTGGGGGAGGGAGGGAGAGTTGGAGGGGAAAGAAGAACAGTAAAAAGTAAAAAGACATCATCCCGTAACATAAAATCACAAGATGTCTTAAGTGGCACACACACAAAAAAATTCCTGAAGAAAATTACCATTCATTAATAAATAAAAACCCTCACTCGAACTAAAACGTGTTTGGGAATCCCGATTTTCCAGGCTCACTGCGAAACCTAATTGCCTGGAAGAAGTTGCACTTTTTCGCCACAGGAACAGCCGAGAGCCAGAGATGGAGATTTCAGACTCTGGCGCTGCTACGTTTTTCTACTCCTTTAGCCCTAACGAAACGAAATACCGATGCCTCTTTGCTACCATCGAATTACCTTCACAAGAGAAATGTAGTTCAAGCGCCACGTTTGTCCTTTCGATTGTTGGCCCTCCCTAACCCTGTCCCCAAAGGCTTTTGGAAATTAGGGGAATAGGGGACGGTTCCTGAAAACAAAAACGCTTTCCTCCAGCACCGCCTCTCCAACCAGTCCACCCAAGCTAGTATTTGAAAATTAGATAGCGAATGGGCCGGAGTGGGTGGTAAGTGAAGGCTGCGAGCTCACGCCCACGTCCCAGGAGCGCCCGGGAGGTCCAAGTTCTCTGTCCGCGCGCGGAACCCGGCAGGGATCGCGCGCCTTGCCGGGTGTCCGGACTAGAGGGCGCTGCGCCACTGCAGATTGCGCGGCCCCGAGTTGCGCCCTCCCTGGGCACCATTTCTATAATAAGTTACATTCAAAATAACGCACAAACAGCATAGCTTTTCAAGTTCTTTTGAACAGTGCTATGTATGTATTTTATGAATTCCAGAACCTGTGCAGACTGATCTTTCCATTCCCGAGCCATGTACAACCAGAGGGGTGTGCGGCTCGCCAGGCAGAGAGCCTGTAGGATGCACACGCTTCCCCGCACTAGCTCAGGGTCAAACACCCCATGTAATTTCATTTACGTTTAAACTTAAATACAAAAGGCTTACACTAAACAAAGAACTCACCAGTCCAGCCACTCGAGTCCTTGGGTGCCGGCTTTAAAGTCCTCGGCAGCTCCGTAATCCCCAAGCAATTTGGATATTTGTTAAAAGCCGTATCTGAAGTACCAACTTTGCCTCCCTCCGATCTTCAGCATGTCCCCAACGAGAGTGCGATCCGCCCGCGCTGCCCGGACCCAGGTGGCCACATCTCCGGAGGCTCCCGTCCTGGGTGGAAAGTTGAGCACTAAGAGGAGGCGAAACGAGAGTGCGCGAGGGCGACGGAATAGGGCCGAGGAGAAGCCAAGTTTGTCAGGACATGTCCAGGCAGCAAGCCCCTGAGTTCTGGAGTTGCGACCGGGAACTGCGGCGGATCACTGCCTCTTTCCCCACTCCCTCCCTCTTGGTGAAGGTGGGGGAGGGGAGGTGACGTCAGCGCCCCGCCTCGCCCCCCGCCCCGCGGCGCGGACGGGATTCTCCTGCGGGGTCCGCCTCCCCGACAGTGGCAGCGAGCGAGCTCGGGGCTGGGGCGGCCTCCAGTGTCGCAGCGCCGTCTACCCGGAGGCGTGTATCCCTCTCCGCCGTGCGGCGTCTCCCCGGCTCCGCCGAGCGCTGGCGTTCCTCGCCCTCGGCACCGGAGCTGCCCCGGAGCGCCGCGGCGCGCACCTCTCTGGTGCCCTTTCTCGCAAGCCCCTTCCCGCAGCGTTTCCCACGCGTCGAACTGCAGGTGATGCTCTTCCTCTTCTGCAGCTGAAATTCGTCGCGGCGTGTCGCCTGCCGGGTTTTTGCAGAGCGGAAGCAAGAACAGTCTCTGCAGACTGGCCTGGACGACTTGTACTTTGCAGCCCTCCAACTTCTGGATGTGATCTATTTTAAATAGTTCTTGTGCTCTAGCGCTGTTTGTGGTCTTTGTGTTGAAAATCACAGAGCCGTATTTTAATTTTCAAATCCTTTCCCAAAGCGCCTGTTTTTACACGGTACTCCGAAGCGTGTAAGGTTCCGAGGAGTGTGGGGAAGAGATGGAGGAGGAGCCAATTTTTAATGTGTCTTAAAAATCGTCCCTAGGGATAGGGGCCAATACAAAAATCAGTCGTCTACTCGTAATGTAGACTCAGATAAATGCAAACAACCCTGAAATAAAATTTATAAATGAACGCATCGTTTTTATGTAAGCGTCCAGACTCCAGGAAAAATATCTACTGTGGAGTGTGTGTGTGTGTGTGTGTGTGTGTGTGTGTGTGTTTAATGCCGCTGAAGTACCAAAATAAAGTCAGGAGAGATCAGCGTGAAATTCCCAGGGAGCCATTTCCGTGAGTTGACACTGTCCACATTAGGTTGGCATTAAAATTCAGAGAACCCTGGAAAGGGCGAGGACGCTAGGAGTGGGTTCTATCAGTACATTTGCAGCCATTGATGTAAATCTTCTGGTCTGTTTAGCTGGTCGTTCTCTGGGCAGGGTAAAGAGCAAAACCCTGAGGACACAGGAAACAAGGCAAGGGGTTAAACAGTGAGGACACAAGGAAGATGAAATGTTGGAGTATTGTGTATGAGGAAGTCGTATAACTTCCCTAAATTTCAGTTTCCTCATCTGTGATAAGGGATCGTATTTGTTTCACACGGTAAGAATGCATTCGTGTATTTATTCATTAAAAAACAAATGTATTGAATGCCATGTGTTTATCAGGGAGAGACATCCATTCTTGCGGGCAACGCTTTCACTGAGCATCATCAGAAGTGTCTAGCAAGCCAAGCACACAGTAGTCAATCAATAGCCGTTTTCTTACTCTCCGCATCCTTCGCGGTGTGTCAGCTTTCTCATCTCTAAAAATCGGAAGAGTAAAAGGGAGGTTATCACAAGTAATTCAAGATACGTTTTGATTTAAAAGGGAGGAGAGAGGGCAGTGAGAAGCTAGGAGACAGAATTTTGGAAAAGGACCTTAGGGGCCTCTGCAGACCAGAGGGCAGCCGGAAGGTGCCAGATTCCTGAGGAGGGAGGAGGCAATCAAAAGAAAGACTGGTTTGGGAGGCCACCCTGTCAGTGCAGAGGACACACTTCTCATGCTTCACTATTTCCAATATACAATGTTGATAATGACTATAAGTACACAGGCTCACTCCTTTTACGTCAATAGTTGAAATTAGAAATTGATCACATATTACAAGTTCTTATTAATGAGGCACATAAATTTTTCCCAGATGCTGCTCTGCAAGTCAATTTGATCTTTAGAGTTATCATAGTTAAATCAAAGTATTTCCATTAAAAAAAAGAAAAAAAACACAAACAAAAGGAACTTATTTAGAATTGATGGTATCAATCAAAATAGCTATTTTTAAAAACAAAGTGAGAGGGGCAGAAAACGTTTAACAACCTCCAGACCTGCATGCTCCTACACCATAGGTAGATACTAGCCACAAGTGGTTGTTTAAATTAATTTAAAATTCAGTTATTTTGGTCTCACTGGCTACATTTCAAGTATATAATATCAGCTTGTGGGTAGTGGCTACCTATTGTCCAGGGCCGATGAAATAATATTTTCGTCATGACAGAATTCTATTGTACAGCATTATTATAGACTTTGCTATTGTTTTTGGAACACTACATCAAGTATTACAGTTTTTCATGCACCCAATATTAAGTTACTTCCAAAGTAAAACACAAATGAAAACAAAAACAAAAACAAAAAAAACAACCAGAATCACAGGATTCACTCATTCTGCAAATATTTATCAAGTACCAACAAAATGCTATGAGAAATTACAAAGGACTCGAATTTTAATGAGTTAGGTGTGTTTGGTGATTAAGAAATATTAACATGACCTAACATGGACTTTTAATTGTTTGCTTTCGTTGCCAAATACTAGAACCAGGGAAAATCACTACACTTAAAGCAGAAAAGACTTCTAAGACACTTTTAGGCCTAGTCCTAGGATTAAATAATTCTGAGTAGTCTGATTGACTTCTCTGTTCCTTGTCCCTGCTCTCACATCCACCTGTGCTTCCTTTCTGCCTACACTTCCGGGAGTTAATACCCTCTTCTGCCCTCTCCGCTTCCCCAGCTTTGGAATTATTTCACTCTTTGCATTCAAATACAGCTCTCCTCTGGGATCGTCTTGTACTCTCCAAGGGGGCCATCAGAACAGACAACTACTCAATCTGATGAGAATAAGTAGTGGTTAACTATGGGTATGAATATGTTACTATTCCTAGCCCCTTCCAAGTGCCCTGTAATAAGGGCTTTCTTAAAGCTAAACCTCAATTGTAAAATTTTATTCTAATGGTGAAATTCCAGATGCTGTGGCCAGTTGGGCAAATATTTGGAGGCATTACAAACCACTTACTGGATGACCATTAAAAAAAAAATGTATACCTGCATTTTAGGAATAAATACATAGTAGAATAGGCTGGTTGTGGACATTCGGTCCCTATAAAGATAAAATCAACATCCCCAAGTGCTTTGGGAAGGGATCTGGCTGGATAAATGTAATTCTTAACAATGTTTTCTCAGCTCAGTGACTGAAGGATCCCAAGTCTACCTTTTTGAACAGTAAGCAATGAATCTTTCAGAAACTGTTAAAACACTTTGTCCAAAAAGGTAAGAGAAAGAACATTGCACTCAAGGTCAGTAGATCTGATTTGAGTCTAATCTTTGCCACATAAAATCTAATGTATTTGGTTATAACTGAATTTGGGAGTCTCACTTTCCTTTATAAAGGTGCATCTCCAAGAAAGCCAAAAAAAAAAAAAATCTGCCTTGACAGTTGTGAGAGATACCAATATACAATGTTGATAATGACTACAGTATCATTATTCTCCTCAAATTTACCCACTATTTCTCACCCTACCACTCCATCCCAGCTATGAGGCTTTGTATCCAATAGTAAAAAGTAACCTTGATTGAAGCCAATTGTGCCCCAGACTCTGCTCCAACTTCTTTATATGTATCATCTCATGTAATTCTTACAAAATCCTATAAGGTATTATAGGATCACCTTGTTCCAGATGAGAAACTAAAGTTTAGGTAGTTTAGGTAGATTAGGTAACACTCTTTATCAATTTAATACACTAATCCCTATGCCCTGCACCTCGTTTGAGCCCTTTATGAACCAAGGTGGTTGTTGGGGTTCAAGAAGCAACCTAAGAGGAGAACAAAAATCTATCAAATGATGGCTGGAGAACGATGCTCCTTTGCAGCAGCTACACTAAGTATGGAGAAGAAATTGTTTAAAAGTGGGTCCTTTAATCACAGAATGAGACCATCACTGATTGTGTTTAGGAGTATCTATATGTGATACACCCATTATTTGTTTGGCTTTCCTATTTTTCTAGGTAGATATACATACTCTTTTTTTTTTAATTTTATTTATTTATTTTATTTTTATTTTTTTAAAGACTTTATTTATTTATTTGAGACAGAGAGAATGAGAGACAGAGAGCATGAGAGGGAGGAGGAGCAGAGGGAGAAGCAGACTCCCTGCCGAGCAGGGAGCCCGATGAGGGACTCGATCCCGGGACTCCAGGATCATGACCTGAGCCGAAGGCAGTCGCTTAACCAACTGAGCCACCCAGGCGCCCAGATTTTATTTATTTATGAGAGAGAGAGAGCGCACATGAGAGGGGGGAGGGTCAGAGGGAGAAGCAGACTCCCTGCTGAGCAGGGAGCCCCTTGTGGGACTCAATCCCGGGACTCCAGGATCATGACCTGAGCTGAAGGCAGTCGCTTAATCAACTGAGCCACCTAGGTGCTCCTAGATATACATACTCTTAAACACATTTTGATTCAAAATCATTGTCTGGCTTTTAACTTGTTTAGTCTGAACAGCAGAAAAATACACACCAATGGTTCTCAATGAATTCTGACAAGGACTATCTCACAGGATTTCCTGATCAGCATTTCAATTTATACTTCACTTTTCCTTTTCCTGATCTGCAACTACGACTGTGTCCTTTCTTTCTTTTTTACTTTCCCATATGACAATGTGGGAAATTCCCTCTACTAATATTTCTTGACCATTATGATCCCATCCCTTTTCCCCGTGGAATTTTTTTGGTCATAAAAGCTAATATGAGACTAAAGGATCCCATTACTATTGGGAATGGGATCCTTTAATGAGAATTGTAATAGTCCCGCAAATCCGTTCTCTAAAAGATGATCTATCTAAGCCCAAGGGGTAGTTCTGTAGCCTTGGTCGTGGGTACGTGGACCAATTGCAGCCAATGAGATATTAGAGAAAGTTTGCCGGAGGCTTCTGGGGAAAAAAAAAAAATGTTCTCTCTCCTCAGAGAGATCCACAAGAGACATTATGTCTTTCTTTGGACATTGTCAGATTAGGAAGTCACACCTGGGACTATTATAGTTATCTTACTTGCTGAGGATGAGACCTAAACCAGGGAAGGCAAATAAAGGTTCTCAATGACATAGAATCAACCATCTCTGAAGGCCATATTAACTCAAGACTTCTTTAATAGGAGATCATAAGTTTCCATTTTATTTAATCTGGATTGTGTCAGGATTTGGGGTGCTTGTACTTGACATCATCTCCCACAGCTAGATAATCCTTTTTAAAATATAGGTGGAATTGTTTGAAAGAAAAAATAAGTGAATATACCTCCTCAACTCATTGGTCAATAGGAATTGAGCCTAACTCTAATGACAAGATGAAAGGACGCTTGGAGATTTTTCTTTAATGGTGAGAAAGAAGTTTTTAGATACAAAATGATTCAGTCTTGCACACTGTCCATTTTTCTACCATAAGGAAGATGAATATAAGAACATGATATTTTATTTATTCAACTGAAATACTTTCCTTCATTCCTACTGTTCTTTCCTCTCAAGTGCCAAAATCTTTTTAGCATATTTCCCAATATTTTTTGTAATTAACTCCCAGAAGTAATTTCTTAGAATCTACAGTGAATGTTAACCAAACTAGAATTTCAAATAATTATCAGAGGATAAAGCAGTCAGCTGGATTGCCCACTGGCAATAAATCCGTGACATTTGGAATTTGTATCTATTTGTTCCTCTAATTGCCAATATCCCAAGCCAAGCCCAAAAGTAAAATCAGTTTATATTCACCATGGCCCACTTCGTCCACACTTTGCCCTTTATTAAAATGGAATCATTTAAAAAAAAATTTTTTTTTAAATTAACATGTGTTATGGTTGAAGATATGGTGATCATCAGCTTTATTGTTTTATATGTTTAGGAAAGAAGATAGTCTCCCTTTCCTAAGCAACAATGTGTAAAAAGCCTCTTCTGTTCTCCCGTGTGAGTAGACAAAGAACAAAGCAATCTTTGTAAGGTAAGGGGAGTGAGAGAGGATTCTGGCCAAATGGATGGGACAGGATTCTTGCTGAAGGCAGCCAAGGTGATCCAATATTACCTGGGAGACGGTGGGGATGACGGCATTTGATCAGATATCCAGGGTCGGGGATTCTGACTAAGCCAACTTAACAGATTTCTTGCTACAACTGAGTGATGCTGGCCTGACAAGGGCAGATTCCAAGGTCGAGGCCTAGAGGGCTTAAAGAAGCCTGTCTAGAGTTTGGCCCAGGAGGGAGTCTGTCAGTAGCAGGCTCCTTCTGTTGTTTCTACTCTCCTGTAATCATTTTTCCTGGATAAAGCAAAGGAGAGGACAACTGTTATTAATCAAGCCTCTAAGACCTTTTGAATCTCAGCTGTAATGTTTGCAGGTTAACGTTATTAGTCTGTGTCACTGGTTTATAAAAAAGCCAAACTGTTTGAAGAGGTTGAGACAGTGCCTAAATGGCTGGAGAAGAAAGAGGATTTAAGTGAGGATTTTGCCTCTAACATTTACTGGCCAGTTGCTGAGCTTCATAAATAGCGATGTGATTTGCTGAACTACAAGATGGGCCCCAGTGATCCCCACTTCTGACATTCACACCTTTGTGTAATCTCCTCCCACATCTTACCAACCAGGGTCTGTGACAGTAGAATAAGCCTACGTGATGGTATGTCACTTCTGAGATGAGGTTATAAAAGACAATGAGCTCTCTTTCTCTCTCTTTTTCATTATTTGCTCTGGGGCAAGCCTAAAACCCCACAGTGCAGAACTGAAGGCTTCTTCCAACAACCACGATTCTAACCAACTTGGAACTCCAAGACTGAGGTGGATCCGCCAGCCCCAGTTAAGGCTTTAGATGCATGCAGCCCAGGAGATAGCTTGACTGCAGACTCATGACTGACCCTGAGCCAGACCACCCAATGAAGCTGCTCCCAGGCTCCTACCCCTCAGAAACTATGTGAGATAATAAGTGTTGGTTAATTTAAACTGCTGTGTTGGGGGGATTGTGTTGTTCAACAACAGATAAAGAAATTTGGAAAAATGGCTTCCTAGCAATAACACAGTGAGGGCTCGGTAGAAGCATGGATGAGAAAACCTTAAAGTACTGCGTGAATGTTAGAACCATACAAATACAGTGGAAGAAAATGTCTAGAACACCACTATCCAAAAGAACTTTGTGTGCAGGTGGAAATGTTCAATCTCTGCCATTCTGTATGGTGCTGAGTACTTGACATATGGCTAGTACAGGATGAGGGACTGAATTTTTTATTTTATTTAATTTTGAATAATTTATATTTAAATAGTCATAGGCGGCTAATGGCTACCATTTTGGACAGAACAGGTCTAGAGGTTTCTAACCCAACAAATGCCTATTCCAAAACAGAGTCAAAAGGGACACAGTATATAAAAATCGGTCTTTACTAGTTATGAATTTCTAAAGAAAGTCTTGTGTTTTTATGAAGTCCAGAAATTATGGGTTGAGTTTAAGTAATATTTCCTTCCTTATATGAAAAAAAAAAAACAACCACAATGCATTTTGTAAAACCGGGTTTTTTGAGACCTCAGATAGATTCCCCCTTATGTGTACGCAGGCAATTTATTAAACATGAAATTATCGATTCAGTGGACTGTCTACACAACTGGCTAATTTGCATGGTTGATTGAACAGGCATGAAATGAACCAAATGTGCCCACGGTTACCTTAACTGCACAGGGCACTGCTGACTCATTCCCCTGATGGGTGAGAAAGAGTTAATGACCTCAGTGTTTCTTGGCACCACTTTATTTAGTGATGTCATTTGGTAAATCTGAGACTCCAAATTCCAAAACAGCTATTGTAAGTTACTTGCAATGATAGTTACACCTAACGAGAGACAGACTTAAGTGTATACAAGGTCGTATTAATTGGGGCTTGTAGGACGACATACATGTAATGCTGTTAGTAGAGCAGGAGTGGATCTTCTTATTTCTAACTGAAATATGTTGAATTGTGCTCTGTAATAAAGCTGAGGTCACTCAAATGTCGACTGTATCCTTAACATAAAATCCCTTTGTCATGTCAGATCATGCCTGATAGCCTCAAGCTCGCAGTCATGTGATCGTAAGCGACCCGCTCCTGTTCCTGCCACTGAGACAGGATGAAGGGGAGTGGTTATCCCCCTCCGTGGAGAAAAGTACAATTAGATTCTTAGCTCCTACTATGCACAAAATTTTTCCCTTGATTAATTAAAGATGTAAGGCTCTAAGGCCAATTGTTAAAATGTTTAGAAGAAAATGTAAGAAAAAAATTTACTTAGGGCTATGGAAGGATTTACTAGATGAGACACACTATGTTCTAACCATGAAAGAAAAGATTGAGAAATTAATTCATAAAAATTAAGAACCTCTGTCTATCAAAAGACATCATTTTATTTATTTATTTAAATTTATTTATTTATGTATTTAAAGAGAGAGAGCACGAGCAGGATGGGCACAGGCATAGGGAGAGGGAATCTCAGGCAGACTCCATGCAGAGCGCAGAGTCCAACTCAAGGCTTGATCTCATGATCCTGAGATCACGACCTGAGCCGAAACTGAGTCTGACGCTTAACTGACTGAGCCAGTCACGCGCCCCAAAAGACATCATTTTATTTTAGTATTTACTTACTTATTTTTAAGAATTTTATTTATTTATTTGAGAAAGAGAGAGAGGGCATGAGCAGGGGGAGGGGCAGAGAGGGAGGGACAAACAGACTCCCTGCTGAGCAGGGAGCCCCACACAGGGCTCATCCCAGGACCCAGAGATCATGATCTGAGATGAAGTTAGATGCTCAACCAACTGAACCACTGAGGCGCCCCCAAAAGACATCATTTTAAAAAGTGTAAATACAATCCATGGGTTGGGATAATGCTCATTTAATAAATATAATTAAAAAATTAATATCTTTAATATAAAGAAGTCCTACAAATCGAAAACAAAAAGACTCAATAGAAAAGTAGGAAAGATTCAATAGAATAATGGGGAAAATCACAAACCGGTAATTCGGAAGAAGACATGAATAGTGATCGTACATGTAGTGGGTTAAATCGTGGCTTGCAAAATACCTGTCCATGTCCTAATCCCTAAAACCTGTGAATGTGAACTTTTTGAAAAAGGGTCTTTGCAGACGCAATTAAATGAAGAATCTTGATCGTTTCAAATCATCCTTGATTGTTCCGGTGAGCCTAAATCCAATGGCAAGTGGATTTATAAGACATTCAGGTAAGAGACACACGGAGCTAAAAGACCACAGGAAGGCAAAGGCAGAGATTGGGTCCATGCAACCACAAGCCAAGGAATGCCTGGCGCCACCAGAAACTGGAAGATGCCAAGAAGGATCCTTCCTGAGAGCCATCAGAAGGAGCACAACTCTACCGACACCTTGATTTTGGACTTCTGGCCTCCAGAACCATGGGAGAATACATTTTTGTCATTTCAAGCCACCCGGTAATGGCAATTTGTAAAGGCAGCCCTCCGAAACTAGTACAGTACCTAAGAAGAGAAACTTTCATTCATTATTAGAGAAATGAAAGTTAAGTCCTCAGTGTAATACCCTTATACACAAACCATATTGGCAAAAATTAAGATGTCTGATCATATCTGAGGTGGTGAAGATATGGCTCAATAAGAACTCTCATCCGATACTGGTAGGACTCTAAATAGGTGCATGTATGTTGGAGAACAATTGGGTCTTGTCTTGTGAAGATGAATCTGCACATATCCTCATAATTCAGCAATTCCACCACCAGTTTAGCCCACCACAGGGGCACTCTAAAACACATACCCAGGAGATACCTATGAGAAAATTTACAGCAGTTTTTTTAAAAAGATTTTATTTTTAAGTAATCTCTACACCCCACATGGGGCTCAAACTCATGACCCCGAGATTAAGAGTGGCAGGCTCCACCAACTGAGCCTGCCAGGTGCCCCCCAAAATTTATAGCAGTTTTTTTTTTCATAATAACAAAAAACTGGAAGCATACATACAACAAGAGAATGCAACAAGAGAACGAAAAAATAAATTGCAGCATCTTCACATTGTGAAATTTTCACTGGGAAAATGAATGTACTATTGTTACATGTAACAATATGAATGATTTTGAGAGTATGGAGTGAGAAATAGAAATTGTAGAAAATTTGTTCAAAATCCAGCAAAGCTAAATAATATGTTGCTTAGGAAAATATGCATAAGATATACCATATGCCAAAAGGTTGGCTACTTGAGAGAAGGCTGGTGGATGTGATGGGGAGATATATTCTGGTACAGAATATTCTAGTCCTGAGACAGGGAATGGGTTCCTAGATGCTTATATTTGTTCTGTGCTTATTAGCTTAAACATATTTTATGCAAGCTCTTAAAAATATTTTACTTTTATAAAATAGGTAATACCAAAATGAAACAAGCAATGGAAAATGCTGTAATAATTAGGGCCACATAGAGATCATCTATAACCTAAAGCTATCAGTGGTCTGTTGAATACCTTTTGACAGGTATTTGGAGAAATGGAGGGTAGCAAGAAAGGATATAACCTCAAGTTCAGAAAAGGAGAGAAATAAAATGACCCTGTGCCCATGTGTTGAAGTGAGAATAGGCTGTTACTGTAGGTTGTAGGGAAATGGGCCATAGCTCAGACAAAGGGAGACAGGACTACCCAGATAAAAGTCCAACCCATCACAAAAAGCTTTCCTAGACACTGAAAATCCTACGAGTCATGCTTTGAGTAAAGATGAATTAGTGGGATCAAGAGGCCAAAGCTACCAGGTACTCTTAGGAAAAAAAAAAACCAAAAACAAAGTTGCAGAATATACAGCTAGGCTACCTACCTGGGCCTTTCAGCTGGAGTACAGATGGATGTAACCTCTTAACTTGACCTTGTGTCAGCTATTTTAAATGAGTGTGTGCGGGGATGAGCAGAGTTCAGGTTTTTTACCTGTGTGCTTGGGTCTTCGGTACAAAACCCCAGGGCCTAACAAGCTTTGCACGTTCACGTACTGGCTGCAGGGAATTATCCTATTTGAAGTGTTCCATCTGTTTCCATTTGGGACCCTAACTGATACAAGCAGGCCTATTAATTTTCTCTCTCAAACCAGCTGTTGGCAACCGTGGGCGTGGTTCCCTGGCAGCTATTAGCAGACCCCATTTGCCTATATTCTTTGTAAACAAAGGTGTCAGTACAGAGCAGTGATCCTCAAAGTGCGGGCTCCGACCAGCAGCATCAGCATTACCTGGGAACTTGTTAGAAATGCAGAGTTTGGCTGCACCCAAGACCTACTGAATCCAAAACTCTGCTAGTGGGCCACGCAGTCTGCTTTAATAAACCTTTCAGGTGATTCCAGTATGTGTTAAAGCATGAGAACCATTAGCCTACGGGGATCACAGTGGACAGTGCAGAATCCTGAAGCTGATAGCAACTGAACTTTTAATTTTAAAATAAAAGCTGTATATTGTGTACATCATGATGCTTTGATATACGTGCACATAGTAAAATGATTACTAGAGTCAAACTAATCAACATACCCATCTCCTTGGGGCACCCGTGTGGCTCAGTGGCTTAAGGGGGCTTTACCCTTCGGCTCAGGTCATGATCCCAGGGTCCAAGGATGGAGTCCAGCATCTGGCTCCCTGCTCAGCCGGGAGTCTGCTTCTCCCTCTCCTTCTGACCTCCCCCGGCCCTCCTCGAGCTTACTCTCTCTCTTGCACTGTCTCTCTCAAATAAATAATCTTAAAAAAAAACCACAAACAAACATACCCATTTCCTCACATAATTACCTTTTTTGTGTGTATGTGCTAAGAGCACCTTCTGAGATCTACTCTGAGCAAATCTCCGCTACACAGTAAGTACTGTTAGCTCTAGTCATCATGGTGTACATTAGATCTCTAGAATTTATCCATCCCACAAAACTTAAACTTTGTACCCTTTGACCAATATCTCCCCAATTTCCTCATCTCCCCACCCTTGGTAACTATCGTTCTCCTCTCTACTTCTATGATTTCGACTTTCTGTAGATTCCACGCCTAAGCGAGATCATACAGTATTTTTCTTTCTGTGTCTGGCTTATTTCACTTAGCAAAATGTCTTCCAGGTTCATCCATGTTGTTGCAAATGGTAGGATCTCCTTCTTTTTAAAGGCTGAATAATATTCCTCATATATATAAACCACCCTTTCTTTATCCATTTAGCTATCAATGGAGACTAAAGCTGTTTCCATATGTTGGCTGTTACCAATAATGTTGCAGTAAACATGGGCGTGCAGATATCCCTTTGAGGTATTGGTTTTTTGTTTTTTTTTTTAAAGATTTTATTTATTTATTAGAGAGAGAATGAGAGAGAGCGAGTACATGAGAGGGGGGGGTCAGAGGGAGAAGCAGACTCCCCGCCGAGCAGGGAGCCCGATGCGGGACTCGATCCAAGGACTCCAGGATCATGACCTGAGCCGAAGGCAGACGCTTAACCGACTGAGCCACCCAGGCGCCCGAGGTATTGGTTTAATTTCCTTTGGCTATCTGCCCAGAAGAGGGATTGCTGGATCATATGGTGGTTCTACTTTTTATTTTTATGGAGGAAAACCTCCATACTGTTTTCCATAGTGACTGCACCAATTTACATTCCCACCAACAGCGCCCAATGGCTCCTCTTTTTTCTCCACAGCCTCACCGCATTTGTTATCTTTTGTCTTTTTGATAACGACCACCCTAACAAGTGTGAAGTGATCTCTCACGGTGGTTTTGATTTGCATTTCCCTGGTGATGAGGGATGTCAAGCATCTTTTCATGTGTCTGCTGGTCATCTGGATGTCTTCTTTGAAAAAAAAGTCTACTCAAGTCTTCCGTCCATTTTTTAACCACCTTATTTTTATTATCATTATCATTCTTGCTATTCAGTTGTATGAGTTCCTTATATATTTTGGATACTAACCCCTTATCAGATATATGGCTGGCAAATATCTTCTCCCATTCTTTAGGTTGCTTTTTCATTTTGTTTTCTTTGACATGCAGAAGCTTTTTAGTTTGATGTAGCCCTTGTTTATTTTTTGCTTTTGTTGCTTGTACTTTTCATGTCATATCCAAAAAATCATAGCCAAGTCCAATGTCAAGAAGCTCCCCCCCCCCCCCCCCGTGTTTTGACCCGTTCCAGGTCTTATGTTTAAGTGTTCAACCCATTTGGAGTAGATTTTTGTGTACAGTGTAAGATAAGATCCAATTTCATTCTTTTGCATGTAGACACTTAGTTTTCCCCAGCACCATTTATTGAAGACACTCTCTTTTACCCATTGTATATTCTAGATGTCCACGTTGAAAATTAGTTAACACTGGGGCACTTGGCTGGCTGGGTCAGTGGAGCATGCGACTCTTGATCTCGGGGTTATGGGTTCGAGCCCCATGCTGGCTGTGGAGATTACTTAAAATTAAGAAAAAAGAGTGAACACTGCATGCTTGGGTTTATTTCTGGGCTTTCTGTTCTGTTCCATTGGTCTGTTTTTGTGCAAGTACCATAGTGTTTTGATTACTATTACTTTGTAATATAATATAGCCTGAAGGGAGGAGGGAAGTGGGATGTTCCGAGAAACCAGGAACCTTGAGAAAGAAGTGACTTGCCATTGAAGAACACAGGCAACCCAAGGTAACTGCACAGGGAGGGAACCAGAGGAACAAGTACCCTGGCTTCATTAGCCTCCCTCCCCCAGTTTCCATCTGAGCTCCTCAGGGAAGCCAAAGAGCAAGGAAGGCCATTGATATAATCCACAAGGCCCAATCTCTGGGACACAGAGCCCAGTGCAGAAAGGTAGCTGGTAGAGGGGCAAGTGAAAGACACGAGGTTCCTGCCAACTCACTCTTTTATTTAGCAGCCCTAACTGCAAGTGAAAGTTAATGGTGAAATGATGGGACCAGAGACAGGCAACACACATCCTGGGTTCTTGTCCCATTTTCTGCTATCATGTTAGGAAATAGCACAGTCTGAGTCCGGGATGGCTGGCATTTATGGAATTCTCCAGCACTGCAGAGGTAGAAGAGGTTAGGAGGGAAGCTTAGACACCAGGAGAAAAACATTCCCTCTAGATTAATTTAATGTGGGGTGAGTCTCAGGGGGAGCATTATACCATTGTGTTTAGTGACTCAAGGCTATTCTGACAATGTCCTAAATAGATTACTTTATTGGAGATTAATGAACTGAAGGATCCTGTTGAAGAGATTTATGTTAATGGGATCATCATCTAATTTGACAGCTCATACCCTCCCCAAATTTCATAGTGAGTGGAAAAAACAAAACAAAACAATTTCAGTGTGAGATAATTACTCTCCCTGCAGTAACAGGGCAGAGGCAGGCCAGGGTCTAATAGCTCCAGTTCAAGGAAGAACTTGCTAGCTTATTGGATGTTTATTATGGGTTTGTTTTTTTTTTAAGATTTTATTTATTTATTTGAGATACATAGAGAGAGAGAGAGTGAGAGCACAAGCAGGAGAAGGAGAGGGAGAAGCAGGCTTCCCACCGAGCAGGGAGCCCGATGCGGGGCTCGATCCAAGGACCCTGGGATCACGACCTAAGCCGAAGGCAGATGCTTAACGACTGAGCCACCCAGACACCCTGGATGTCTACTATGTTAATTTTAACATGTTAAGTTAAAACTGTGACAGTGGGGAGAAAATTGTCTTTTACCTTGCAGCAGGATTTACCATTGGAGAGAGCGCTTCAAGGGATCTCAGCGATCCCTTCTACACTTCAGTACATTGTTGAGAAGTGACAAGCCAACAGTGTAAGTGGGTGACATCACCGTGTTGGGGAGAATATTATAAGAGCTCAAGGAATGGTTCTCTAAAGCCCTATACATCTTAGATAATAACTAGAAATGATCCTATGAAAAACTAGTTTTGTCACGACCTCATAAACCATTTATAGCATAATATTCCAAGATTGCTACCACGACCACCTGGTCAGCTCCTAGGAAGTACGATCTTTTAGGGGTTCAATATTTAATGTCTACCGCACAGCGCATAGCGCTTATGCGAAAAACCTATCAAAAACCTCATTGCTCAATCTTTAGTTTGATGGGAGTTACTGGTTATTCATTTTTAACATTTCTTGATTTTTTTTTTCTTGGAAAGCCTCCTTAATCATGTCTCTTAATGATTCGCTGAGGTAAAGTGCATTTTGATTAAACAGTCTGCCATAAAACACGTTTACATTGTGCTTCATTTGGCACTGACTCCCTGATATCATATTGCTTGGATATGAAATGAAAGATTCTGGAAATGAATGAAATACTTTGACTACAGAAGCCAAAGTGACTGGCTTACCTCTGTTTGTTTTTTTCTTTTTCTTTTTTGAACTTGTACATTTGTCATCTATGGTCTGTTTATTTTCACTATGAAGAGACAACAAAGAGATAGGTTTCTAAATTTTGTCTGGAATAAAGGAGAGATATATAATATATACAAAGATATTTATATATATAATAGATAAGGTTATATATATTATATATTATATATAATGATATAAATTATATTATATAGAAAGATATAAAGATTATATATACTATATTATATATTATAGTATATATATATGTGTGTGTGTATATATATATATACACACAAGGATACCTATTTCCCCCAGAAATGTTCTGCTTCTGAAATGTTCTATTTAAGTAAAAATGTATATAATTTGCCTTTAGACTATGTATATGTATTTTGGGCAGGTTTAGCGATGGGATAGTATTCTGGACTACCTTTAGGTCCAGATACTTCCTGCTGAATAGTAATTTTTTAATAGTGTTTTTATTTTAGTGCATATTTTAAATATAGTAAGTGCTTCTGTTTTAAATATAGTAAACACTAACTTTTTGATAGACTTTAGTCTACCAATTCAAGTAAACCCATTTCTGAAAATCTTCAGGATGCCCCAAACTCTTTCTAAGTTTAATGTTCTTCTGAAATGGATAAAAAGTTAGTTTTTGAATTCCACTATAAAGGGAACTTCTATTCCATATTGCATTTTATTTTAACCCTTTATTCTGTCAAACTTCAGCTTCACTGCTCCTATGGGAAGCAAGAGTTATTATTAACAGCACAGCATTTAGATTGCTGAGTATCACCTTTCCTTGTGCCGTCCCAGACAGGCCTCATGCAGAGGACACAGTGACTCTGATCACGATACTTCTTGAGAAAGGACAAGGCAGACACAGCATCCAGGAGAGTGGCCATGAATCCTTGCCTTTTCTCATTAAGCAGCTTTTTCAGAACAAATTGTGCCACTGTAATCATTATCTTGACATGCTGCACTAATTCATTTTTGGACAAGATTACATAGCCAAATGTAGAGAGCTAATTTGAATGTTTTTCATTTAGTGTTAGAAAGTGGTGAATGTTTTTACACATTCTATGAACTTACCTACCAGTTAACTTTATTTTAGGCTCAGATTTGACCCTTTGGTTGGCTAAACTCGTGCTGCACTTTCCATGTGCCAAGACTCCTTTTTTAATGCATCTACCCAGTCATTATTCATTGAAACGTCATGGAAAAAATGTTTTGCTGAAGTATACAAGTGATACAGAGGAAAGAACACGGGATTTAGGCTGCCACTTGTAACATGGGACAAGTTACTTCGCGGCTTAGAGCCTTAGTTTTCCTAACTAAACACTTCCATGATAATATTTAGCCGATAGATTATTGAAATAACATGTGTAAGTACCCGAAAAAGTCTGAAACGTAGCATGTCCTCAAATATAGGTTTCCACTTTCTCCCTTTTAAAATATATTTGTTATCTATTAACTGTTGTAAAATGTATTCAGTTTCTATTTATTTGAGCAATAACCTAAAAGTCTGTTTTATATCTTTTAAAAGCATGGATTAGAAAATTGTTATATAGGAAATTTTATCTCCTAGCATAATACAACTCTTCATGCTGAACTCTAATATGCTTCTTCCAAAGACTTGGGCCTTTTAAACTATCTTTAGCCCTGTTATCAGTGTTTCAGATAGGGCCATTTGGATGCAAATTAGCCAGAAAATGAACTCCAGTGGAAGTATTCATTTAGAGACCAATACTGTAGTACTCTGATCCAAAGAACTTCCTCACAAAATGGGATCACACAAAGGTCAGTGGTAATAAAAACAAAAGCATAAATCAAAGTAGAATCTTCCTATAAATCAAGAGCAATACACTCCGTTATCACATCAATCAAGATTATTTATAAATATGTCGATAAATAGTGTAGCATCTCTTGGTTTCTCTTCATGTTTCAGAGTTTATACAATTTGAATACTTTATAATGTAATCCATAATGTACAAAAGAATCCCATTGTTTGATAAACATCCATCCGTTCACCTACCTTAAGGAAATTAAAGGGAACCTCCCGTAGGATGTTAATAACTGTTCTTTATTCTTCTGTGCTGGTGGTTCTCAAACTTTTATCAGGTATCAGAGCCACTATGAGCTTGTTGAAACACAGACTGCTGGACTGCACCCTCAGAGCTTCCAATTCAGTAGGTTGGGGTTGGGGCCTGAGAATCTGCATTTCCAACAAGCTTCCAGGGGTTGCTGAGGCTGCTCTTGCTGTGAATAGGAGCGCAGGAAAGGGAGTGCACATGCTCAGAGCGAGGAGCGAGCCCCGCCCCTTGTTTTTCTCTCCCCCGCCCCCTTTTTTTAAAAAAAGATTTTATTTATTTGACAGAGAGAGACACAGCGAGAGAGGGAACACAAGCAGGGGGAGTGGGAGAGGGAGAAGCAGGCCTCCCGCAGAGCAGAGAGCCCGATGCAGGGCTCGATCCCAGGACCCTGGGATCATGACCTGAGCCGAAGGCAGACGCTTAACGTCTGAGCCCCCAGGCACCCCTCTCTTCCTTTTCTGGGCGCTCTCCTGCCCTGGTCTTAGAATGGAGCTGTAGCTGAACCACTGTCCCAGTGATAGAAAAATAAGTGTTTTGTGTTGGAAGACTCTGAGATTTGGGGGTTGTTTGTTACCCCAGCATAAGCTGACCAATGCATATCCGTTCATTGTGGCGTTGTTTTAATAGGGACATTTGGAGATGATCTAAAGATTCTTTAAAAAGAATAAATAAATTGTAAAATATTCAGAGAGTGGAATAAAAGTTAAATGGAGTGAACAATCGCCTTCTATACGAATATATAAATCTTAAAAACAAGGTTAAAGAAAAAACCCTCCCTGCAAAAAGCTACATACAGCATAATATAACTTACAGAAATTTTAGAAAATGCCAAATATTAGTCCATGTTCCTTATGGATATGTATGTAGTGAAACTATTATAATGTGATTAAATAATAAATTCCACATTCAGAGAAGTGGTTACTTCTCAGAGAAGAGTGAAAAGAATGATATTGAGGGGTAGAGAATAGAGAGCTTATTCTATATCTATGAAGTTTTTGTTTCTTAAAAAACAGAAGAAGAATAGATGTCAAATCTAGTGGATGTGCTGTCCTACTTGCTTTCCTTTATGGTTGGAGTTGTTCAGCACAACAAAAAGTATCTTTTAAAGAAAAGTGCTGGTTTATTGACAGCTCCTTGGGTCCAGCAGCTTTTGGCGGGTGGCAGGTGAGTAAGGCTGGGATTTTGAGATTCTCAGATTAAAAAACCAAAACAATAGAAATAAGCAGTTCAGACTATTTGCGGGTTGGCCTTGTATGTTAAACACGGACAGATCTCAAGCAGTGTAGTGTCAGTAAGCATTCAGGACCCGTTATCTCCTTTTTCTTGAATGCTGTTTCACTTACTTGGTTGGAAAATTTGATTTGATTTGAAATCGGTAGAAATGCTCGGACAGGCTTTGAGAGATTATACATGATGCCCAATTTCCCCTCATTTTGGTTTAAGTGAAGACAAGAAAAGAGAACAACTGGGGTGGGTGTGATTATTTCTCACCCACTCCTTCACCCACTCCTTCCCTTCCCTTCAGGAGGAAGGCAAAGGTATAGCATTGCCTTCAAAACCCTATAGCACATCAGAATAATCTGGAGAGCTTTGGGGAAGCCCAATTTTCCAGGTCCCACCTCGGATCCTATCAAATCTGAGTTTTCCAAATAAAAGGCAGAGAATCTTTACTTTTCTTTCTTTCTTTCTTTTTTAAAGCTTCCTACAATTACTGTTATCTTCAAGGAATCACAATCCCCCAAATCTCTACCAACTGAGAGTTTCTCTTATGGATTTGTTCTTCACTGATGGATATTGTCCATTTTATCTATTATATAAAGCAGTAAGTAAGTGTTAAAAACAAAGCAAACCAAGAAATACAAAATTATTAACAAAAGTAATAACATTATATAAAAATTGATTTGCGCAAGTATTATAAACTTATGTGGATCTGTTAGAAGAAGAGCAACCCAGTTACAGAGTTACCCTACTGAGCCTTGGGTTTTGAGTTTCATTTACAAGTTGGCATGTGTTAAAGATTTCCTCATAGCTGTGCTAAGAGTATTTGTGTTCCCTGGGTGTGTATGACTTCTACCCAAAGTATGTACCATAACTCCTACTCAAGGTGTAGGATATGGAGATGCAAAGCCTGGGAGAACATTATTTTGGCAACTGGTATCTTTCAAACTGAAATTGTTGTAATGATAACCTTTTACAGGTTTTCTTTTAAAGATAATTGTGTTCTTAATTGACAATGTTTTTCTGGCATTTATTAAAATATTAGTATATTTGTATCACTCAAACCTATATGCCAACTCTTAATTGATGTGTGTGTGTAAGGGTTGCAACCCAGGGAAGCAAGAATAAAAATAAAACAGAGAAGAAGCAGAAAAAGGAGGGAAGTAAATACAAGATAGTGTATCACCAACGAGCTGCAGTTCCACTAGAAGACACAGCTGGTCGCCTGGTCATGAGGGATATCTTCTGAGAGGCCATATGGAACCACTGCATCTTGGAACAATGTCAAGGAGGAGGAAGGGTAAGGCATTTGCCAACTCCTTCCCTTCTCCCTTCTTGCATTGGTCAGAGTTTGCCTGAGTACCTGGTTCTCTAACTGAGGCCCCTCAAGCATCCTGGGTAACAGAGCCACAGGAGGCAAGGCAAACTTGTGAGCAGGCGCAATTTATGACACCACTGTGGGTAGCCTGCAGCCTCGAGGCCAGCTACATGAGCAGGTGCACTTGAGTGATGACCTCGAAAGTCCAGGTGGGAGGGTAGAGGCATGCGGTCTGAGGCATAAGGGGAGGAGCTGTGGGGTCATGCCCCCAGTGACTTGGAGGACCGGGAGCCCAATGAGGCAGTGCGCTCCAGTGATGGGCCTCCACCATGCAGCTGCTGATGAAACTTACTGAGCCTGTCCTCACCAGAGCCTCTCTGCGCTTTAATGCCAGCTTGGCCTTCTTGGATGGCCTTCAGTAGCATCGAGCCAAAAACTTACAGCCAAGCAAATCCAGGGAGGCACATAAGCAGGGTCTGCAACTCCAGATCTGCAGCGCAGGTGGTAGAGATGATGATTCTGAGGGCATCTTGTGTCAGAAAGTAAGGAGGCTGCCAAACCGGGGCCTTGTCAAAAGGACACAGGTGCCAATTGGAAAGTGCCTGTTGGCCAAAGACATGATAGTTTCAGCAGCGAAAAGAAGTGCAATGGATTGCACCACATCAAATATATAAAATAAAAATTCCTAAGTTAATAGTGATACTCCAAAAAATTAACTGTGGTTACGAGAGGCAGGGGTGGGGGTGGTGAGAATGGGTGAGGATGGTCAAAAGGTAAAAACCTCAGTTATAAGATAGATAAGTACTGGGGACATAGCGTACAACATGATTACAGTCAGTGCTGCTAGATGGCGTATTTGAAAGTTGCTGAGAGGGCAGATCCTAAAAGTTCTCATCGCAAGAAAAAAAGTTGTAAATATAGGAGGTAATGAGTTTGGATGAGACTTACTGCAATAAATGCATGTCATTTTGCAATATATGCCTGTCAAGTCATTATGCTGTACACTTCAAATTTATTCGGTGTGATATGTTACTGATATCTCCATAAAACTGAAAATAAATGAGTGAATTAATTAATAAACAAATAAAATGCAGAAGAAATAATAGAATATGAGAATGTTCCTTTTGCAAACTTTAATAAAATAATGGATCTAGGCAGTAATAAACAAAGGCTCCTAAAACCATCATGTAGAAACTTAAGGGGAAAACTTTATAAGGGATGGAGCAGCCTGATAATATCTGAACCCATGGATCAATCTTATCACTAAAAATGCAACAATCAGACATTAAGTATCTCCTATGCAGTATTCGTGTCTCAAAAAATTGAGCCTGAATCTAATTAAGCATCTTGATCTACCAGTTTATAAGAAACACGAGGGAAAGAGGAACATATAAATTGATACCTTGAGGATACAATCTGCCAAATTCAGAATAAGGGAAATCTTCAAAGACAGAATAACCCATTTCTCAACAAACAAATGGCATAAAGAAAATGAGAGTGGGGACAGGGAGACAGTACATATCTAAAGAAGCTGAGAAAACATGTCAACCAAATACATTTTTAGGATCTTGTTTGGATTTTGATTCAAACAAACCAACTTTAAAATACATCTTAAAAAAATCTGGGAAAATCGAACACAAACTGGGTGTTAGATGATATTAAGGATTTGCTGCTAATTTGTCAAGCCGTGAGCATGACACTATGATTATGTTTTTTGTTCAGAAAGTCCTTATCTGTTAGATATATGTAACTATCTCTGTAGGTGAAATGATATAGTGACTGGAATTTGCTTTTAAAAAAACAGAAGGGGGCAAAAAAAATGGGGGAAAGATAAATAAGAAAATACGGACAAAATGTGGCTGGCTTGTTGAACCAAGGTGGGGACATGGTGGCATTCATTCTACTGTGATTTCTCCTTTTGTGTATGTTTGAAAATGTCTATAATAAAAGGCTAAAAAATGAAAATACACAAAGAAGTTCTTTTTAAACAAACATACAAGTGCCCCAGTTGGTCCTGATGAACCAGCCAGCTTTGGGAATCATTTAGGTAGAGAAGGCCTTGGAAGGGAGGAGAGGCAAGTGTAGAAAAGCTGAAACAGGCCCCCCCACCCGCTGTTCGCAGGTGCTTGCCCACTTCCTGTGACAGCCCTCCCCAGAGTTGGGCACCAGGTTATTCTCAAGGACTCACAATCTCAGTGATGGGAAGACAATGCAGAAGAACTCAGGATGCTTGATGTGATAGCTAGCGGTTCTATTAAAATTCCTTCTCAGATATAAGAAAAAGATTAATGAGTGTTCATATTTAGCTCCTATTTCCATGAGAAAGCCTGTGGAAAAGCATCTATGATAATCAATCTGGAAAATAAATCAAATTAGTCACAGTTGAGGCTTGCATTACAATCCAAAATAAGATATCTTTTGTTGTTGTTGTTGAGTGGCTTAGCTTGAGGGTAGAACTTTATGGTGGGTTTTATGACACAAAATTTACTATTAATTATTTCAGAGTTAGTTTAGTTCATACTCTAGTATAATTCTATGGAAATAGCACTGAGCTGGATGTCTTGAGACCCAGGTTTTGATTCTGGGTCTTCCCCTGACAAGCTGCGTGACTTTCTTCAGTTTACCCTCTCTGAGGCTTAATTTTCTCATTTCTAAACCAAAGAGGTCTGGGGTCCTTCCAAGCTTTAAAATTCAATTTGTGAATAAATTCCTCATTCCTCATTGCTCAAAGAATCTATTTTATAGAAATGCTCTTATTGTATCATACAAATGATGGTTTGTATTGAGAGGCAAAATTATTATAATGGTTAGAGAAATCCAATTTTTCTAATGTTTCATTCCTCATATTCCGTTGTATGAATGTTCTATAATTGAATTAAATTTTCTTTATGGTTGGGAATTTTGGTTATTTACAGTTTGTTTTCATAACTAATACTAATTTCAACATTCTTATGTAGACCTCTAGATGTTTTCCTTAGAAAACAATTTTATCCTGAAATTGTTGGGTCAAAGTATGGGAATATTTTCAAGAGTTTCTCACTACTAATCTATAAAAAGAGGAAATTTCACAAAATCGTTATCAATGCTTACCATTATCATTTTAAAAGTATTTCTTCCTCTAAAAGCAATAAAAAAAATTCTAATGGGGGCACCTGGGTGGCTCAGTTGGTTAGGCGACTGCCTTCTGCTCAGGTCATGATCCTGGAGTCCCGGGATCGAGTCCTGCATCGGGCTCCCTGCTCGGCGGGGGGTCTGCTTCTCCCTCTGCCCTTTTCCCTCTCGTGCTCTCTGTCTCTCATTCTCTCTCTCTCAAATAAATAAATAAAATCTTAAAAAAAAAATTCTAATGAGATCTAGCTTAAAAACAAATGTACTCATTCCTTTGCATGCACTGTTTCATTTACTCCTAACAACAAACTTATGCCGTACTTGACAGATGTAGAAATAGAATTAAAGAGAATAAAATTCTGATGAAGTAGATTCTCAATAGATGTTGAACAATGCAAGTTTAGGGGTGCTCCAGTTTTTATTCTCATAGAAGTATCCAGTCATTGACTTTTCATGTGTGGTAGTATTCATTTTTAGTAGTTGAGACTCAAAGGATTTAGACATTTGAAGTCTTTTGAAGCTCTGAAACGTTAGAAAAATTGGATTTCTCTAGCCATTATAAAAATTTTGCATCTCAATACAAACCATCATTTATTTGTAAGACACAATAAGAGCATTTCACAGAACAGATTCTTTTCCATCTGGAATTTGTGTGTGTATGTGCATGCATGGGTATAAAAGTAAAGTCCTTAAAATTTCAAGGGAATTAAGTGAATCAATAGTATGCATTAGGGCGCCTGGGTGGCTCAGTTGGTTGGGCGACTGCCTTCGGCTCAGGTCATGATCCTGGAGTCCCGGGATCGAGTCCCGCATCGGGCTCCCTGCTCGGCAGGGAGTCTGCTTCTCCCTCTGACCCTCCTCCCTCTCATGCTCTCTGTCTCTCATTCTAAAAAAAAAAAAAGAAAAAAGAAAAAAAAAATAGTATGCATTAGGTCTAAGGTGTCTTATAAAATAAGTGAAAGTTCCCTAAATTTAAAAAGATGAAATTCATTCATTTAACAAGTATTTAGTAAGCATTTACCATGGACCTCTTTGTTCCAAGTGAATCTAAACCTTTAGTGTAGTTCAAGAACTACCTGGACAGGAGTGGGGTCAGCTCTCGTGTAGGTGCCCTGGGATAGAGCCTGGTGTTACCTGCCTGATTTCCAGAGCCATTGTCCTTTAGACCACACACTATGCATTTTGGCCCTGTGGGCAACATCCCGGCATCCATGAGAAAGTTCGAAATGCCGAACCAATTGTGGTCCAGAACAGAACCTTGCACATAATACAGGTACTCCGTGAGTCAACACTGAATTAAAGCTAACATGAAGATTTGCTTCTCGAGGAAAAAAGCTGCCAAATCAAAGGCCATTCTAGCAGGTGGGGTTTCAGATGGCAATAAATCATGTTATTATCATAAGGGCAATACACATCTGGTTCTTTGTGGCTTTCCTTGTGCCAAACCAAGCCTGTGCTGTTCTAAAGATTTGATTTCCTCAGTGACAGTGAGAGTAAAGATTCTTGTTTTTCACTTTATACATTTTTGTTGTTGTTGTTTCTGTTAACAATAATGGGTAAGCATCGACTGTGTTGTGTTTTTTTTTTTTAATCAGTGACCGGCTGCAGGAATTGATTACCAGAGATGATTACTTCCTTTTTTTTAAAAAGATTTTATTTATTTATTTGACAGAGAGAGAGAGCGCAGGGGGAGTGGCAGGCAGAAGGAGAAGGAGAAGCAGACTCCCCACTGAGCAGGGATTCCCAAAGCGGGGCTCGATCCCTGGACCCTGAGATCATGAGCAGAGCCGAAGGCAGCCACTTAACTGACTGAGCCACCCTTCAACATGTTGACCACAATATTTGACACTGGGGAGGCTTCGGGAGCATGAGCCCGGGCTTTGTTGTCTGCAAATCAGCCCAAGAGCTGATGGCTTTCAAGGCAGCTTTCAAGCGGCCCCCTCCGTAGCTGGCACCAAGTGCGCTTGGAGTAAAAGAAACAGAGAGAGTCTCTAACCTTGAGGAAGTTGACTGGCATCAGTGCCATGTGGATGAGCCACAATGGGAAGACGCTTTTTGAAACTTTTTATTCTATGCTTGTTAAAGCACTTTGGTTCTGTTATCTCATTTGATTTTTAAAGTCAATTCTTGAGTGACACTTGCAGGCAAGCGTTGGCTGAAATCTTATGTAGAAAATGGTCCAACCTCATTTTCTTGTGATAGCGTCTTCCTGCGGAAAATTAATGTAACAAAAGGAATTGAAGTATACCGTGAAGGCGGCACTGGCTTATACATTATGTGAGTGGTGTATAGTTACAACACTGACATTGTTGGCTAAAAAAATCCGAAATCCTGGAGGGGTGCGGGAGACTTCTTTCATGCTAATGTCATCTATTTAGCTCTGGATGCTCTGGTGAACCGGAGGGGAACTTTGAGGGCTGTTAAATTGACAGGCATGCTACTCTGTTTTAAGTTGTATGACCATGAAAATTGTAAGTCTTTACAAAACCGTTTTTCTAATTTACAGTGCATTTTAATAAGCATAATTCAGTTACTTAATTCCCAGTAGCACAGAACAGAAAGCAACACTGTAGGTGGCTGATTAATAATTTATGTTTATCTTTAGTAACTAACCATGTCAATATGTGAAGATGTTCTGAAAGAAACAACATATTCAAAACAGACTTTCTTTGCTATGTAATTTCTTTGGGATAGTTGATTTTTTAAAAGTGTTTATATGAAAGACTTAAAAATGTGCTGCCTATCCAAATGGTATTTGTACCTTACATTTAATGCAATTTATATAAATGGTTAAGGGTGGAAAATTATCGGCTCAACGACTGTTTAAGGAAATTTCTTTCCTGTTATCATCCACTATGTTGAAAATATCTTTTTGAACATTGTTTAAATCTTTACACTTTAATATGCTTTGGTATAAGATATGTAGGTCCAGGTCATTCCCTCCTAAACTTCTCAAAGTTATTCCAGATATTCCTTTATGTTAGCAACAATCATGTTATTATATGGCTAATTTATGTGTTTCCCAACTCCTCACAAATTGCTGGGTGCATCAATTCTTCATTTTTGTGGTGATACATATTATTTAGTAGAAGGTTTGATCTTTCTTAGAGGAAGTAACTCTGGTCAGTATCATCACTAAGATGCTTTAGGTAAACTTAGTGATGAGAAAGACCATATTTTATAAATATTTATAAAATATTCCAAATATTTAACAACTGATAAGGCCAGGACACTGGCCAATCAGAATAGACCTGAGCCATTAAGCGGAACAAAGTCCTGCAAGGCCCTTTAGGAACAGATGTGAACCCTTTAGATGCTGGATCCTGAGGAGGTGGGGGGGGGGGTGAGCCAAGTGAGAGGCAGAGGAGGGATGGGAAGCTCTCAGGGGACTCGTAACAGTGACTACACACCACGGGTTCTGAACGCTTGACATTTTGGGACTAATAATTTTTTGTTGTTGGGAGCTGTGCTGTGCATTGTAGAAGGTGTAACTGCATCTCTGGTTTATATCCACTAGGTTCCATTGTCACTTCGCCCTCAGCTGTGACAACCAGAAATATCTCCAGATATTGTCAGACGTCTCCTGGGAGGCAAAATCACCCTAGCTGAAAACCACTGTTTATATGCCATCTGGTACAGAAATATTTTAATATTAACAACCATTACATTCATATAGTCACCCACAGTTTCTTGAACTCTTGCCTGCCTTGTGGTGCTTAATAGAGATTTGATGAACAAACAGATGACTCATTCAAGTAGCTAACCCAGTGGGAATGACCTTTGAGGAAAGATTGACTCAGAAGTTGTCTATTGTACTTTGAGTGCGGGTACATCTTGATTTATGACTACACCGGTTTTTAGGGAGACCCTTCAACATGTTGACCACAATATTTGACAGTATGGAGACTTCTGGAGCATGAGCCCGGGCTTTGCTGTCTGCAAATCTTCTCCCTCTGTACACTCTGGATTGTCTCCCCCACAGTCCTGGTTTTTACTTCCATGCAGATAGAGTCTACATTTGCACCTCTATCCCTCATCCTCTTTCTGAACTTAAGCAGCATTTCTTCTGTGCATAGTAGACCCTACATATGAAACCTAGAGAGCTGAACTCAGCTTTTGCCTCCCCTCCCTATATCAAGACAAACTCCATCTCTTGCTTTGTCTAAATGAGTTAGGTCTTTATCACCTCCCTCATGGTGGTGATCTAGAGAGAACACTTTCTCTTGCAATTCCTACATGCAAACAACAATCACCTAGTCCACTTAACCCACCAAACAGACTGGATTTTCTTCTCTTCTCTTATTTTCTGCCCATTTGGATTAATTCTCATCTCCGGACTGGTCTTGCAGACTCTGGTGTGATCTCTCTCAAATTCAAGCTTCCCACTGCCTCTGGTGTCACCTATCTAAATGGCAACTTAATGTCATGTTAAAATGCTTCTGTTTTCTAAAGGATAACTTCGAAGCTCTTTAGCAGAGCTTTCTAGACTTGGCCTCTCCTCAGACTTAGAGCCTCCAACGTGGCCTTTCCAGGTCTTGCAATTCTGAGCCGTTGTCAATTCGCTCCTACTCTAGGATCCACTTGTTCCTTTGATCTGGAATGCCCTCTTGGCCCTTTGTCACCAAACCAACTCCAAATCCTTTAGTTCAGGTGACACCTCCTCTGAGCAGTCTTTCTTGAATTGCTTATCCTGGACTCAGTGGCTCTTTCATTTATGGTACTCTGAGCCCTCCTTAATTGTAGCATTATCATCCTGGGTTGAAATAATCTGCTTAACTATTATGTGGTTTATCACTATGTCTTATTCATCTTTATATATTTGGTCGCTGCCATAGGTGGACTGATATCTCAATTCTGGAAGAACGAAAAAAGCTAGACGTACAGAAAAAAAGACTGGAAGGATACCCATGTAACATAGCTAGATTCTATACTTTTGACATTTTATTGGAACTTCCTCCCACCTTGGCCAAAAGAAGTATCAGGGTGAGGCTTATCCACATTACCATACGACATACAGAAACGCAGCTGCTTTGCAAACCTGGGGAAGGCTGGAAAGAAATGAGGTGAACGGGGAGGAAGGGAAGAAGGACCCAGCAGCAATAACAAAAGCATAAGCTCTGTTAATTATATCACAGTAAATCCGTGTTCTCCAAACCTATAACCCTCCTTCTAGTGAGAAGAATTTAAAAAGCAGAATGCAAATCCAACTATAAGAGTTCTGCTCACTTCCTTTGTAAATTGTTAACAATGCCCACCCTCCTCTCTCACCATCCTGCATGCCCCCCTCCCCCAAATCAAACTCACAATTAAGTTTTGTGATTTTTTTTTCCCCCTGCTGTTTTCAAGGACTCAAGCTCAATTGAGGACATAAGGCTAGCAGATGGCATAGTTTTTAAAGAAGTTATAATATTTGGGTTGAAATTCCCAACTCTGTTAATTATGGCCCCGAAGACTTCTTGTCACAAAAGCAAAATTTTACAACCCCTTGACATTAAGAATGTTGATACTCAGGCCCTAGCGCAGCTGCCTGTGCATGAGGCCAACAGATGGGTGTAGTGTTCTTAAAGAAATAAAAGGCTGCATTGCTAAGGTTTAAATTCTCTAATCCACGCACTGAGGCTCTGCAAGCTCACTGCATGAAAAAGGGGGCAGCTGCTTCCTCATTTGAAGAACCTACTGGCTCTTCAGTGCCCTTCCTCTCCCAGCCCAGCTTCCCAATTGGAGCCAATGGGAGATGAATGTTAAGAAGCCATAACCAACTCAATAGTGTGTCATGGAAGATATTCCTGTGGTTGGCTCATTATCATGAACCTAACCCTCACCTGGCGCTCTTCTGGAGGAACACTTAGGAATAGAAGTAAAGGCAACAATGTGGAAAACCAACAAATTATCATATTTTCATATTGTTTCTAGAACATGGCATTACATTTGCAACTCAATGAGGATCTATTTATAGTCTGTCAACAAACAAGATAAGCATTGCAGATCCTTTTATTTACAACAGCCTTTTAAAAGAAACATTTCCATGCAATCTATGTGCAAGTTGACTGAGGTTGATGAATATCATAAAATATGGGGTGATGAATATAGAAATGGAATGTCTGCAACCTAAAGGAAGCCCAATTGAATCACCAGAGAAGCCAAGTTTTTGCTTCAGCAACATGGTATGGTGGAAAAAGCCTAGCTTTTCAACCAGTCTGGCCTAAGCCCAGATCTTGGTTCTGGCACATACCAGCCATGACTTTAAGTAAATCACTCCATCTCCTGACCCCTGGTTTATTTATATGTAACACTGGAGAACTCATAACTACCTGACAGACCTTGCTGGGCTTGAAAATTTGAGTTTAAGGTATGGCTGCTCATTAACTGGTACTTCTTCCTAAGGAAGATTCCATTTGTTCACCAAAGTTTCACACCTTGTCTTTCAAAGGCCCTATGCACGGCCCTCAGGCCTTACACGACTTTTGCTTCACATCTTCTCTTCCGTGGCATTGGACCAGAAATGCAGTCATTTTCCTGCTCTGCTTCACCTCTGATTCTGTAGGCTGGGGTATGGTACGCTCTTCTGCACTAGAGAGGTATTTTGGATGTGACCATCTATTTTTATTTTCTGTTTTGAAGGAAGTGACAAATACCTAAGGTTTGAATTTTACTTACTTATAAGAAGATACATTTCCTTGCCCAACACACTGATATTAAATTTTCATGGGATGAAATAACAATTGTTGGTGAGGATATGGAGGAAAAGGAACCCTATTGATGGGAATGCAAACTGGTGCAGCCACTGTGGAAAACAATATGGAGGTTCCTCAAAAAGTTAAAAATAGACCTATGATCCAGGAATTGCACACTGGGTATTTATCCAAAGGATATAAAAACACTAATTAGAAGGGACATATGCACCCCTACATTTATAGCAGCATCATTTACAATAGCCAAATTATGGAAGCAGCCCAAGTGTCCACTGATAGATGAATGAATAAAGAGGAAGTGGTATATACATACAATGGAATATTATTCAGCCATAAAAAAAGAACGAAATCTTGCCATTTGCAACAACATGGATGGAGCTAAAGAGTATAATGCTAAGCAAAATAAGTCAATCAGAGAAAGACAAATACTATATGATCTCATTCATATATGGAAATTAAGAGACAAAACAAATGAACAAAAAAAGAGAGAAAGAGAGAGAGACAAATCAAGAAACAGACTCTTAACTATAGAGAACAAACTGATGGTTGCCAGAGGAGAGGTGGGTGGGGGCATGGGGGAAATAGGTGATGGGGATTAAGGAGGGCACTTGTTGTAATGAGCACTGGGTGTTGTATGGGAGTGGTGAATCAATATATTGTACGGCTGAAACACAGTATGTTAACTATCCTGGAATTAAATAAAAACATACAAAAAATTTTTATGGAATAAAAAACTAGCTATGAAAGAAGTCTGAAATCATTAAAAACCACAGATATTCTTGGGATTAGTATTAAATATTAATGAATTAAATAAAAAATAAATTAATTAAATTAAAAATTAAATAATATATTAAATATTAAACATATTAATTGAACATTGCATGAATATTAATTGGGACTCTAACACATATTGACAGAAGAACCTCCTCATGGCATACACACCAATACTGGACTGCCTGCCAAGTGGTTCCAACATTTGTGGGTGGCCAAATGCAGTTTGCAGTTAATGAGGTGAAGTACGGGGGGCGGGGAAGAATTTAGGTAAATCCTTTGTTCTTACTGATTCTAGAAGAACAAGCTGCAGCAAGCCCCACAGTTTCTATTAGTCACCCACTGAGGGGGACTCCGGGGGCTTAGTTTAAGGAAGAAGGTTCAGAAGCCTCTTCTTGATTGTTGTTGACTCTTATGGACTGATTACTAGCAAAATCTGCTCTCTGGACACAACTGCCCTCTCCCTGTGGAATTAGTAGAACTCATCCCTCTTGTACCCATTTTGTCCCTAGAGGATGGACAACCAGATGCAATTCTCTTAACTTACACACAAATCTAATTTAATCCTGGCTTTATACTTTGGCACCTTCCCACTCCTATTCAACCAATTCTGCTGCCCAGGTCTAAAGCTTGAACACCCTTAAAGACTACACACTGGTCTTTGGGCCCCTAGCTTTTATTATTATTTTTTATTCACCAATTACCCCCTCTGGGTTGCATTTCTCCTCCTCGGTCACCCCTTAGTCCCAGCGCACCTGTTCTCCACTGCTGGATCCTGGAAACAATCTGAACTCAGCAATGCATAATTTAATTTGAATTTTATAGTTAGAGGGGATCAGAGGCACTTGAACATAAAGCACGGGGCCTTTTTGTGAAAGGGAAGTTTCTCCCCTCTGTTAATGGAATGTTAGGCATTACCAAGCTCTATGTAAAGGTTTTTATATTGGGATGGTGGGAAAGAGTGGGTGAGAAAATGGGATCTCCTGATTAACGAAGTGACTTAGCACAGATTTAGTAAGGGATACATGGCTTGATGAACACAATTATTTTGAGAAGACAGTGGAATTGAACTTTGCCTTTCTGAACAATCTTCTTAGAAAACTCAGCGTGGTGAATGAATGGGATGCAATAAGCCCGGCCTTGTTCTATCAAAAAGATACCACCACAGATGATGTAAATTTCTCCTTCCTTAAATTTATGTCTGTTTTCTTTCTCCCCATCTTTCCTTCTCTACAACTCCCTTCCTCAGCTTTAGCCACACACTCATTTAGAACCTAACCCCGGCCCTGAAATATTTTTTTCTTGGTTGTACAGAGAAAAGTTTGTTTTGAATTTGATGCAGTGATCTCTGTAGCGCTACCTTTATTTAACTAAATAATAAACTATCGCGGGGCGCCTGGGTGGCTCAGTTGGTTAAGCGACTGCCTTCGGCTCAGGTTATGATCCTGGAGTCCCGGGATCGAGTCCCGCATCGGGCTCCCTGCTCAGCAGGGAGTCTGCTTCTCCCTCTGACCCTCCTCCCTCTCATGCTCTCTGTCTCTCATTCTCTCTCTCGCAAATAAATAAATAAAATCTTTAAAAAATAATAATAACAAACTATCGCTTGCTGAATGCTTCCTCAGTGCCAGACATTGTTCTAAGCATTCTCTGTGAATAAACGCATTTACTCTGCATGACGATCCTATAGGAAGGTACTCATCGGCTATTCCTAGGGGACAGCACTGAGGCTTGTACCAATCTTCCACTTGTCTAAGAGGGTGGCAGGTTATGTGTTGTGCCTTGGGCCTAGCTCAAGAACAGTTCCCCGGCAAACAAGTGTCAACAACATCCCCTACAGGGATCCCTACTAAAGGGTGACCCGGAGGCCCGAGGCCAACGTGGATTTGCAGAAAAGTTAATTTAATCCTCTTCATGGGCACCAAACACATCTTTTTTTCCTATGAAGAACAATGGATTAAAGGAACTAGACGAGGGAAGTTAAATCAGATCCAAAAGTCTCATAAAATAATTACTGAACATGACCTATTCAAGGCCAAATATGTCCATAATTAATACTAAATGAATGTCTGCAACACATTTCTAAAGTATGCTTTGTTTTACTTGCCACCGTAATTGGATTCAATTCAGTAATTCACTTAACTTTTGCCTTAAAGAGTGGAATTGATGTGTTGAGGAATTGATGTGTGTTCTAATGTTTGTTTTCGCTTAGTCTTTTGCTATTAAAAACCAAATCACGGAACAAAAGATTTAGTAAAGAGCACGTACTACAGATTTTATCATAAACTGAACCGACTCAATTTCCCTATGCACTCGTACCCCGTCCTGCTTCTATAGAAAGTCTGTGTTTTGACCTTGGAAAATCTGGCCTCCACTTGCATAACTTTGCTGGGTAGGAGGATGCAGTCTTGGTTAGTGAGGGCTGAAGTAACTGTGTGCAGTCCGACTCAGATGAGTGAGCAGGTACAGGTGGAATTCGGAATTATGGGTTGAAGTGAGCAAGGATTCGTTAAAGACTTTAAAGCTTTGAAGCTGAAGATTGGCCGTCTCTCATCAGGCTAAAGAATGAAATTCTCTTAGCGTAAACATATATTGAGTGATAAGATAATTCAGGTCGATGCTTCCCACTAGCCTCACCTTCTACCTTTGAAGTCTGTGAAGGAGAAAAGCAAAGAAAAACTGGCCAATTGTGAATCATAACTTAATTATTCATGAGGTATATGGTATATGTCAAAGAAAGGGATTAAAAATGTTTGATGTAGGGGTGCCTGGGTGGCTCAGTTGGTTAAGTGTTTGCCTTCGGCTCAGGTCATGATCCCGGGGTCCTGGGATTGAGCCCCGAATCAGGCTTCTCCCTCTCCCTCTGCAGCTCCCCCTGCTTGTGCTCTCTCCCTCTGTCAAATAAATAAATAAAATCTTAAAAAAAAAAAGTTTGCTGTATTCTGCCCGAGAGACAAATATCATGGGGTAATATATCATCAGGTAGAGAATACGAAACAGTCATATGTTCTAGGCTATGAAAAGCAAAGGATGTAAGTTTTGTCTCTTAAAGACTGAGCAATGCTTTGGGATAGGTATTTGTACATTTCTGCCAAGCAGAGGGCTACCAAATGTTGTATGAAACCTAAAGACGATGGTGGAGTACTAACGTTTGCCCTTTCTGATTTTTCCCCAACATCTGGAACATTTACCAGGGTGCAGTTTCTCCTTGCAGGTGAACTTGAAATTCCCATGGTTCAAGTTTGGGCCAATAGAGATAAATCAGAGCCCACTTCCAAAGAAATAGGAATATGGTTCAAAATACTAATCCTGATAAGCACCCACTGATACATCAGCCTGGATTCTGACTATCAGATCTGTGGTTAGGATCCCCGCACCCAGTGCCTCAGGGGAGGGACCTCTGAGAAAGAGCTGGGCCCAGGCCCTGGGCAGCCCAGTGGGCAGGGCATCTCACCCCACACTGTCTCAGCATCGCTGTGAGGTGGTGCGGTCACTCCGTGGCTCTAGAGGGCAAAGCACTGACCCAAAGAGGATTATTCCTCAGCCTTACGATCTAATGGAATTTACCTTGTTTGGGATCCATCTCCCTTGGTTCTGTTTCCCCCTTTTGAAATGGGAACATCTATCCTATACTTACCCCACCTCTGTATTTTGTAGGCACATGACTTGTCTGGTTTCACAGGTTCCAGCTGGAGAGGAATTTTGCCTCAGGGTCAGGATCCTATCTCCAGTCTCGTCCATACGTGGTTCAGATGATATTTAACTGAGACTTTGGACCCTGGGCTTCAAGCGGATGCTGGGATGAGTTAAGGCTTCTGGAACCTCTGGGATGAAATGAGTGCATTTCACATGGGAGGATGTGACTTTGGGAAGGGCAGGGGCTGAATTCTACGTACTGAATCGTGTTCCCCGCAATATTCATGTGTTGAACCCCTAACTCCCAATGTGATGGTATTTGGAGATGGGACCTTTGGAAGGGAATGAAGTTTGGATGTGGTCAGGAGCTTGGAGTCCTGATAAGAAGAGACATCAGAGGACTTGACCCTGTCATTTTCTCCCCACCATGTGAGGAGCACCCTGTGTCTGCAAGACAGGAAGAGGACCTCACCAGGAACCAGATCTGCCAGTACATTGGTCTTGCATTTCCCAGCCTCCAGAGCTGTGCGAAAGAAGTACTGTTTAAGCCACCCAGCCTATGGCATTTTGTTCTAGCAGCCAGAGCTGACTAAGACAGCAGGCTTCCTAGCTTTAGGCCTGAAAGATACAGGATAGTGTTAGCATTTTAATCCTAGTAATTATGACTCTAATAGTCATATAAATGGCCAACATTAATTGGGTGCTTACTACATTCCAAGTGGGAGCGCAGCTGTGGGAAAGTCTACAGACGTGGACTTGGTGGAGCCTTCCTGCAAGGACTCTGGGAGCCACGGAATGGGGCCGTCTATAGGAAGCAAGGTGTTGAGCTGTGATTTCAGCTGCATCACAACTTCCATAGGGCAGGGACAGATTGTAATGTGTTTCAGAAGAAAAGAAAGAAGTTTTGAAATCCAAAATAATTACATGTTGACTTAATCACTAATCTCGATGAAAATTTCATTTAAACTATGTGATTTTCATTTCAGGTATGAGAAAAATGAAGTACTCTCTCTGCATGACTTGTGAATAATAAGCTTTTGAGTACCAATAATTTGGCAGCAATGGGCTGAACAGAATAAGCGTTTTGATCTCTAATCAGAGAAATGAACACCTGGGAGAATAAGAATAGAAAGTAGTTGTAGGATCCACATTTCCAGAGAATGTAACTGTTTAGGAGGAAAAAAAAAACAGACCTAAAATTTGCTACAAATAAATATTTGTCTGGTAGGTACAGAATTGCTTTAGGATTCTTAGTCTTTAATTTTCTACTTGAGTAAGGGTTCTTTTGATTTTCTTTTTAAAGCAAACACTGGAAAAAAGAGAAAAGTTTGAAAATTTTCAACCCAGGCAGAGGGAAAGCATCCTTTGTTGTGCTCTAATGTTTTAAAACCACCTAGATATATTCTCCAAATAAAGGAGAAGGAGAGCGGGTGATATTAGAAAAACATAAATCAACCCTGAAGTATGTAATTATTATAGGGTATGACTTTCCCTTAAAACTTTGCCAAAAAGGGGCACCTGGGTGGCTCAGTCGTTAAGCGTCTGCCTTCGGCTCTGGTCATGATCCCAGGGTCCTGGGATCGAGCCCCGCATCGGGCTCCCTACTTGGCGGGAAGCCTGCTTCTCCCTCTCCCACTCCCCCTGTTTGTGTTCCCTCTCTCGCTGTGTCTTTCTCTGTCAAATAAATAAATAAAATCTTTAAAAAAAAAAAAAAACTTTGCCAAAAAAATATAAGAAATAATAAATACTTCTAAACTATTTAGGCTCTCCTAATAGACTTTGACTTTCCATCTCTGCTGTTAGAAACTTTGATTTTATAATGTTTGTTTTTATTTACTGAATTATGGAATATTGAGCAATATCATTATTGCACAAGTGGCTTAGACTCTTAAAACTCTCCTTTGGTGACAGTGGCAGGCCTGCAACATTTTTAAGAAACGCTCAGTGGATAAAGTGGTAAGTGCGAAGCATCCTGTTATTACCTAGGACCTCAACAACCCTGAGTATGCCCTGCTGCCAATACCTGAGGATTCCTGAGGGCTTTTTAGCAGGGGTTGGGGGTAACTGTTGCCTCTGTAAACTCTGTGAATTCATGTGTGGCTGGTCTGGCCACAGCTCTGCCTCAAACCTTCAGTCCCACAAGAGGAGTGGGGCTGGCACCTCCAGGAAAGAAGTCTGTGAAGAAGAGCTGTGCTAGTTGGTGTTTATGAGTATTTATTTGTGTTTCATCCCACGTCATCACATATAAATTAAGATGGCTAGCCATTTTCCACTCTCTGGTAAGTTGGTTTTGTTTTTTGTTTTTTTTTTCCTTTTAGGAAGGAGAACATATTTTTGAGCTTTTACGTAGCTGGTGTGGATTTGTGTTAAAATGTAGCACATTAGATGCTGTTATTTCATCCTGTTATTAATGATTAGGATGAATCACTACATGATTGACAGAATTCCATGGCCTGTTTATTCATTCTGAGACCATCAGGGCTAACCCGGCCTAATCATGTTTGTTTTCTGCACCATCACAGTCTGGTTGGCCCTTTGTCCTCGCCAGTTCTGTCTTCTTTTTGATGTGCTTGGGCGTGCTTGCAGCATGGGCTGTGAGGCTCAGGACTGTGCTCCTTCCCTACATGCTCAGTGTCCCTGCCCCCCTGCCAAATGACAGGCCTTCATTTGCGCCCTCTGTTTGCCCTTGCACTCTTTGCCCCTGCCGGAGTCCTAATGGGAAATGGCCTCAAATCCCTGCATTCAAGTTCATTAAAAGCCCTGTTTCTCTTATGTAATCAAAGCGTTCAGTCTCTCATTGATCAATCTACAGACCAAGCGATTGAGAAAAAAAAATTCATCTTTGTTCTCAAAGGTTCACAGTGTTTGGAAATTATTGAACAGGTGGTAGATACTTCCCTGTTTTCACTAACAAAAGGCAGAGCACCTGCCTGGGGTTGGGGACTGGGGAGGATTAGGATCTGTTAAGGCCACCCCAGGCCACCTCTCTGGCTGAAGAGGAGCCAAAAAATCACGCAGACCCCTGAGAAGTAAATGATGGGGCATTTACCTTCTTAGGGACCAGATCATGTTAGGGAGACCTGGGGAAGATCCCTTCTTATCTGTTCTTAACTGGTGACCATCTTGATTCTCATTCCTACTCCCACCTCTGTGGGGAGAGATTGTGGAGTGGGTTAACTGATATGATCTAAAAGAGATCCTTTGATCTAGATGGGAAGAGGCTATGAAAACATATCCATAAAAGCACTGGATTCAGAAAAATCCAGGGTGTAGTATACTCTGTGGTACAGGGAACTTTGACCTTGGAAATTGTCCTATTGTTCACCTAATTATTTGGGGATATTTTATTTTATTTTCAAGATTTTATTTGTTATTTGAGAGCGAGAGAGAAAGTGCACAAGTAGGGGGATGGGCTGAGGGAGAGAGAGAAGCAGACTCCCCACTGAGTGGGAAGCCAGATGTGGGGCTCGATCCCAGGACCCTCAGATGTGTGGCTCCATCCCAGGACCCTGAGATCATGACCTGAGCCAAAGGCAGCCGATTAACTGACTGAACCACCCAGGTGCCCCTATTTGGGGGTATTTTAAAGACTAGTCCTATCGTGCATTGACTTTAATCATTAAACGGCACTATTTGAGGTAGAAAACCAGAGATAATTCAATACCTTTAGCTTTGGCCCCTAACCAGGAAAATTACTTATTTGCCTAGTGATGCCCACCATGGTTTTGTTGTTTTTGTTAAGGAGCCTGTGGGAAGGATATCACACAGGTTATCTCATTTAATCTATCCCAATATTATTATGAGGTGGATATTACTTATCACCATTTTCAAATGTGGCACCCGAGAAAAGAACTTAGCCTTTGTCTTGCATAAAGCCACACTTCTTCCATTACTGCAAAGGCTCCTGTCTTAAATAAGAGGAGAGGATAAGAAACAGATCCACAGACATTTAATTTTTTTTCTTTAAAATTATCCCGCTGCTCATTTCAGTCTGGTTCCATCTACAGAACAATGTGCTTTGCTACCCGCATTATGTTCCTCTTTCCCATCACAGAACCACAGCTTGGAGCTCGTCCTGGCTCTAAGGATGCCTCCGTTGTGTTAATATTACTATTTTCAAACTCAGATTTGCACCATTTTAATGGATGTTTGTCAGCAGAACTTGACTCCTAAAATGAACTACTTGGAAAAGCTACGGTCCTTTGAAAGATGTGCACACCCTAAAATAAATAGGTAGGAAGCTAGTTATATGGCAATTTAAACAATACTGTTTGATGGGATCCATGTAGCAGAAAGTTCCTTGTTCCCTAAACATTTGTTCTCTCCTTAATAATAAACCAGTTTTTGCTACACACAGGGTTGAGGACCTGGAGGCCACATTTCACATCCTCCACGGCAGCTAGGTTTGGTCACGTGACTAAGTTCTCACTGATGGAATGTGAGTGGAAGTCATATGGACAACTGCTCTATCCCTTCTCTAAAAAGAAATCGCGGGGCACCTGGGTGGCTCAGTAGTGAAGTGTCTGCCTTTGGCTCAGGTCATGGTCCCAGGGTCCTGGGATCGAGCCCCACATCAGGCTCCCTGTTCCGCGGGAAGCCGGCTTCTCCCTCTCCCACTCCCCCGTCTTGTGTTCCCTCTTTCGCTGTCTCTCTCTCTGTGTCAAATAAATAAATAAAATCTTTAAAAAAAGAAAAAATAAAAAAAATAAAAAGAAATCGCTTGCCCTCCATTTCTGCTCTCCTTCCTTCTGAAGGCTGGATTGTGGATGTGGCATTGATTCAAAGGCAGGCGAGCTAATGCCCTGAGACAGCTGTTCTCAATCTGTTGTCTTCTAGGGATCCCTGAGACATTTTCGGTGGGTCTACATTGTCAAAACTCTTTCAGTAATAATAGTACAATGCTGCCTGCCTTATCCACTTATCCATGGAAGAAAAATGGCAGTTTCATTAAGAAAACATCCTTGATGAAGCAGTCACACACAGCGATCAATGCTGTTAAATCAAGAACCTTAAGTTCATGAGTTAAGTTTGACAGTATGTGTGAAGAAGTGAAAAGTATGCATAACACACCTGTGCATGCTGGGCTAGGACCGTCTTGAAGCAAAGCGCTTCTGCAACTGTTGAGTTGAGAACTGAACTATCACTTTTTTTTTTCTAATGTCACACCATTTTTACTTGGAAAAACAACTGGCCGACAAACCACGGTTATTCAGACTTGGGCACTTGGCAGACATTTTCTTGAAAATGAAAGAAGGAAGCTTTTTGCTTCAAGAAAAGCAACTGACAGTGTTTGTTGCCAGAGATGAGATTCAAGTTTTCAAGAAAAAAAAATGAGAATTGGAAAAGTTATATCTGCCACTGTGATAGCTTCCCAATGTTTAAAGAATTTTCTAATGAGATTTGGTCGCGATATTCATAAATGTCATTTAATGTTGTATAATAAAATGTTCTAGTAGTCAAAAGATGTGCACAATTTAGTGAACCAACATTTGCCAAATGATGAACATATGATGTTCCGAAATCATTCACGTGGAAAAATATCAAAGTGAAAGCTTTGTGGATTATCACGTGACAAGAGTATGAAAACTACATTAATACTGTTTCAGGCTCCACATTGCAGCCAACCTTTAATAAAATGCCACTTGTCAAGTTGTGGTGTAGTAGTCAATAAGCATACCCATAATTATTTGAGAAGTCTTTTAAAAGCTCCTCCTTTTCCTCGTCATGACTGTGAAAGTGGGTTTTCTTCATATACTTCAGCCAATAAAACTACATGACGAGAGACTGAGTGCCGGAGCAGATATGAGAATCCAATAGGCTTCTGCTAAGCAAGTCATCGAAGAGATTGGCAAAATGTAAAACGATGTCATTCTTCTCACTAAACTTTGAGTTTTGGACCATACAGTTATTTTTCATTAAAATCTATTTTATTCATGTTAAAAAATAATGGCTTTATTGTCCGTGGCAAGCTGCATAATGGCCCCCTGAAGATAGCCACACCGAAATCGTCAAACCCTGTGCATAGGTCCCTTTAGAGGCGACTTTACAGATGTGATTGAATTAAGGATCTTGAGATTGGGAGAGGGTTTGGGTTATATGGGTGGGCACCATGTAATCACTAGGGTACTTACATGGGGGAGATGGGAGGGCCTGGAGCAGGGAAAGGAGACGTAATGAAGGAACTAGAGACTGCAGTGATGTGGCTTGAAGATGGAGGAAGAGCCATCATCCGCGTGATGCAGGCAACCTCTGAAGCTGCAAAAGGCAAGGCGATGGGTTCTCCTCCGAAGCCTCCAGAAGTAATGCTGCCCAGCCAAGACCCCCATTTTAGACTCATGGCCTCCAGAACTATAAGAAAGTAACCAATTGTGTTAAGGCCCTACCTTGCGGTAATTTGCTACAGCAGAAATAGGAAAGGAATATCATGTCATTTTTAAAAGAATTAAATAAATACTTGAAACATTTCTTAGTTTTCATTTTGCATGTGATAAATACTGATAGATACCGATGCATACAAGCAAAAGCTCTTTGGAGTCCCAGTAATTTTCAAAAGTATAAAGCATTCTGAGGACAAAAATTTGGGGAACTGCTGCCCTAAGAGATGGCGGAGAACCAAGATGGAAGAAATATGAATCCCTGAATGAATGTGTAAGCTCAGCTGCCTTGCTAGGCTGGACTATCTGCCCATCTCTGGATTGCTATTTGTGTAAGAAAGAAACTATCTTAGTTAAACTACTGCATTTGGGGTCTCTGTGCAGCAACCCAGCCGGTACCTCAATAACTAAAGTTATCCTTATGTTTTCTTCTAAGAGCAGAATCCCATTTAAAAACCAATTATAACTGATTTCATGAAGATTTTTAACTCCCATCTGATTTTTAATTTAAAAAAGGCCCAAATAAAATTAGAGATAGTATTCGAAAAATTTATCCTTTCCCTATTAAAATCTATTTCTTGCTAATACTGAGACATTATTTTCTTGGCTTTAGAGGAAAAAAAAGTCTTTAATATGATTTTCCTAATCCTTAGATTGAGATGAGAACTTCTACCAGCAATTATTGGTATGCTCACTTGCTGTTGACTCTTTTGTTAATTTTTGCTATTCTTTGGATCTATCAGCAAATTGAAATCATTTTGGGAAATTAAAATAATGATGCCTGTAATTTTGCCTCTGAAAATATCTTGATTTTTTCTTTTAAATTTCTAATCACCTGACAAGGCAGGTTGGGAAGATGCTATTACCATTTGGCAAGTGAGGATAGAATAGGAATGCAGAAAAAGTAAGAGACTTGACTCAAATGACAGAAGAATCTCATGGCAGAGCCGACCAAAAACCAATTTTATGCAGATGTACTAAAAGAGCACAGTTTTGTTGATAACATACAACTGGTTATTTTCAGAGTATTTGGTAGGTTATTAACTGGTAACTGTTTGAATTAGAAATAACTGGTTTCCAAATAGCTTTTTAAATGTGTAACCTCATCCTATCAAAATTCCATAGGCAGTGAATATAGGTAATAATCATTAGAATAACAATTTAAGCGCAGTAACAAATATTACCACAATATCCTCAATTGTGCTATTTACCTAAGAAAAGACTCAAGGTCCAGAAGCATTAAATGAATAATGTGAAACCCGGAAAAGTTATGTCAATAAAGTAAAAATAAGCTAGACGACTTAAATAGTTAGGAAGACCACCAAGTCTGTATATATAAAAGGAAGCAGTGAGAGTAGACAAGATGTCACATCAGAGAACATATCCTTTGTGAGAAAAAGCCAAGATATTCAAAACAACGTCAGAACGAACTTGCATATATTCACATGGCACATGACATTATGATTATTTTCTTCTGACAAAAATAAATTATATAAATAGGACATCAAAAGGAGTATGTAGCTTTGATCTCATTTCTCATTAATTGCACCCAGAGAATTTTCAGATCATATAAGTGTGGGATAGTAAGTGTTACTTATGTAAATAATTAATAAGCATCTATGATTTATTGGGCTTTTATCTGTCCTTCCAAAGAGGGGAAAGTTATCTACAGTGCAGCCAGTAAGAAATAAACTCATCATTTAACTCTCTTCTAGGATTATTTCTTTACAACTTGGAGAAATTTCCTCAGAAGCAAAGCCATTTCCATAATCTTGTTTAGAAGAGCATATTCTAGAGCACAAGCTACAACTAAGAGTTCCTTTCTTTCTTTTTTTTTTTTTTTTAAAGATTTTATTTATTTGTCAGAGAGAAAGACAGCGAGAGCAGGAACACAAGCAGGGGGAGTGCGAGAGGGAGAAGCAGGCTTCCCGCCGAACAGGGAGCCCGATGTGGGACTCCATCCCAGGACCCTGGAATCATGACCTGAGCCGAAGGCAGACGCTTAACGACTGAGCCACCCAGGCGCCCACTAAGAGTTCCTTTCTAAACATACGAGAGGCAAGGAGTTTCATTTGCCACCAACATCTGATCTCTTCTTTTTCCTTAGAGATAGAATTGTGGCTAGCTTGTAACTGCCTAGCAAGGGACTTTATTTTCTAAGCCCCCAACAATGAGGTGTGTCCATAGGACCATAGGACATGGCAAAGGAATGTGAATGGAAGTGAGGTCTTTACCTCCAACTAACTTCCTAAAGAGAAAATTTTTGTCCCTGGACAGCTGGTGATGCCCAGAGCCACCTTGAAAGCCATGTGTTAAAGATGGAGAGCCTGTGGACACCTTGGATCCCTGAATGACTGCATGGAACAGAACCTCCCTCTGACAAAGAACACTCACCTCACACTAACAAGAAAGAGAAATAAGCTTCTTTGTTGTTAAGCCGCTTGCTAATGCATTGCTGGAGAAATTAAATGGAATCAGATGGGTTTTAAATTCTTCCTAATCCTTAGCTATACTTTATAAGTCCTAATCAGTCTAATTCTACTTCTATGAAAGAGGTGAAATATACCTATAGAAATGGATCTTGGGTGATTTTCACTCTGCTTGGTATAGATTGTTTTCGTAGGGGGAAGAATAAAAATGGGAGCCATTCTTTTTTTTTTTAAGTAGTCTCCAAAGCGGGGCCTGAATTCACGAGCATGAGATTAAGACCTGAGCTGAGATCAAGAGTGGACATTTAACTCACTGAGCCACCCAGGCGCCCCTGCAGTCATTCTTTGTGAGCATCTTCGAATTCTCTCCACTTCAAGATTTCTCTCTTTATATATGCCCTCTTTCTATATTCTTTTCACCAAAAATCTTTATCTAATGCCCTTCAGGCACTGGCTCATATGGTTTTCTCTCTCTGTCTTGGGGATCATATTTTTTCCCCTTTGGTCTTTTCCTCTGTGCACTGAAATATACTCATGTCTTCCAATATACTATTAAGCATTTTTTTTAGTTGTAACTCTATTTCAAGTTACCACCTTATCTTTTTCTGTTTCTCATCTTTTTCCTTTCTCCCACTATGTCTTTCTCAAAATTCTTGAAGGAATACTTAACCCTTTGTGCTCCAGTTTCATATGGCTTGTTTTCCATTACATTCTTGCACAAAAACTTTCTTTACTCACTACGCATGAATCCAATTATGTCTTTGTTAGTGTTATTCTAAGGACTTGTACAATACCGACTGATATTTTTTTGTTCAACTTCTTTGACCATTCCTTTGAAATCTCTACTTTGTCTCATTTCTACCTGGTTCAACAAATGTCTGTAACTCCTAAGACTTGTCCTTTAACTTCTCTCTCTTAACTATCTACCACCATGGATTGTCTTATGGGGGTGAACCTCCATCTATTATGTATTGGTTTAGTATATTTATGTGGATGACTTACCAGCAACTCAAGCTCAACATTCCCGAAAGAGTAATCACCTTCCTCTCACACAGATCACCTCTTATACCTGATGTCTACATTTCTGCTCATGGTTACATTGCTTATCTCACACTCAGGCTTGAAATTTCACAATAAATTTTTGACAAGTCTCTCCCTTTTCCTTCCCAACATTTAGCTATCAGTTGTGTCTTTAGTCTTGTCTTTTTGTTCCTACTTTGGAAATAATCCTCCTGTTCATTCCTGTGTTGACCTGCCCCCCACCAGATTCAAATTCTTATTTTTCCTAGGCTTTTGCAATATTCTCCTCATCTCTAAATCTTTCGCCCTTCAGTCCCATTCATACACCACTGTCACAATAATTTTCCTATTGTGCAAAACTCAGCACATCATTTTTTCCAATAAAAAAAAATCTCTAGTAGCTCCTCATTGCTTATTTTTTTAATTTAAAATTCAACTTAATTAACATATAGTGTATTATTAAATAAAGACTTTTGTTGAATTACAAGACCCTTTGCATTCTGATTTTAAAGTGACTTCTAACCCTATTTTATACAAGATGTAACTCAGAAGCCAAATTGATCTCTTGATCTCTCCCTGATATGTCCTGTCCTTTCCCACCTCTGTAATTCTCCTTCCTGGAATGCTACTGTTCTTGTCTTCATTGGATGAATTCTTACTCCATCTTCAGGCTCAGCTTTAATGCCACCTCTTTCATCAGAGGAAATAGTACCCCTGGCTAAACACGATAGCAACTCACATGGGTCACTCTTATATCACCCTTTGATGATGTTGGAGTTATTGTCATTCGGGGCAGGAAAAATAAGACAATAAATGAAGTCTAACATTGGCTTCAGTCTTGGCTCTGCCACTGGAGGAGCAGGTTATTTTACTTCCCGAGTCTTCATTTTCCTATCTATGAAATGCAGATAATAATATCTATTCTACCTCAGGGTTTCTCAGAGGATTATATTAGACCATGTATAGGATAGAGTTTGGTAAATTATTAAACACCTTATAAACATTACTTGTTAATATTATGATTATTTATTATTAGAACCTAATTTCTCCCAATATTTTAAGCTTCTCAGAAATAGGAATAATGTGTTGTCTTTTTCTTCTCTCCTGAAATAATTGCCAAAGTGAACTTGTACATAGAATTTGTTTAATAGGTATTTGTTGAACAACAGCAACAATAAAAACAACCCTAGAATTAAAAAGAGAACTAAAAATTAAGGTAAAACATTCAAATGATCTGCTGATATAATACTCTACACTTGATTGTGATGACACAAAGTTGAAAGAAATTTCATTTTTTTGACAGGTCATGTTATTTATATTGCTTAAGATTCAAAATGACTACACATTAGTCTACAGAATAAGGAAAAGAAGTAGGCACAAGTGTGTTATCTCTCAAATATTAAAATACCCCCAAATACTTTAGGTACACACACAGAATGGAGTGATTTTCCTCATCTCTAAAAAAACCCCCCAAAAAAACAAAAAAAAACAAAACCCAACGATTGAATGCAGGTGGAAATACCACAAATGAACATGCCAATTTCTTTAGAACATTAGGTGGATGGTATTCATTATTTCCAGGCAAATCTGTGCAAGTGAAATCATCAGGCAAGCATTTGTTGATATCACACAGTGATCTGTATAAATCAAAACAAGAAAATCTCTGTTCTGACAATAAATTCCTCTGGAGGTTGATTAGAAAAAGAAAATTTTTAAGGAGGATTAGAAGATCATTTTCAGCAGGAGGCCAATAACATATAAAAACATAGTCATTAGCATTCTCTAGGGATGAATAAGAGTTAGACAAACTAGAAGAAACAAGGCATTCTGATCTCTGCTAAGGGGCTTCAGAATGAAGTGCCAGAACCGTCTTATTGGAGACTGAGTGCTTTGTGTATAATTGTCTTCCCAATCCATTTATTTCGAAGAAAACAATGAATAGGTTCATATATGCCCAAATAAGAAAAAAAAATGTATTTTTGTCTGCATGAGCATATATAATCATAGGAAACTTAGAATTTTCACTACTTTATTTTTCTAACAAAAAGAACTGTGTCTAACACTTGACACTGAGGCTAGATGGATGACTGTTGATTTATACTTAAGTCTTTTAAATGGCGATAGGATTGGCATTCTCCCACACTTCTCACTCACCCCCACCCCTCAGTCTTCCTTCCCCGGTGGATAAAAGGTGGTCGAAGGAGACACCCACAGACTCCCCTTAGTGCATCCATCTGACTGTTGCTTATGAAAACCCCACCTGTTCCTTGGGTCTGGGTGAGGTTGCTCCAATGTGCAGGACCCCCTGTACTCCATAAATGTTCTTCCGGTGTTCTGTACCAGGCGTGGAATTCTCTGGAATTGCTTCTGTGAATTGTTGTTAGCAAGGTCCCTGCATTATTCCCCTGGGCTGTTCTCTAATTTTATCCTTCAGATTAGCCTCACCAAAAACACAGTTGAGAAAGAGCAGTTGGGCCATCACTTTCCTTCCCCAGTGGTTCCAAAAGAGGTGCCTTTGCAACAGATTTTTAAGGCAAAATATTGACATATGTTGACATAACCGTTGTTAAAAATAAAGTGAAAGGAGGTTAAAGGAAATAATGTGAACACGACTCTGGAATCCGCATAGAAGGGAGTTTGGGTTGGTGCCTTTTTATACCCCCAGACTGCTAACAGGGGTGCATCTCCCCTCCCTCCCTGGGCACGGAGGAGCCAGCTCAGGCTCACTGCACCCACCCGGGCACATTCCCCTGCTGTTAGATTCTGACTTGCTCTCTGAGCAACACCACCTTCCTATCATGTGTCTCTAGGCACCCAGTCCCCAGACGTGCGGTTATCCCTTATGTTTGGAAGGGCCGAGGTGAGGAGTGGCAGTTTCCTTAAGCGATACTGAATGTAACTGTCCAGGTTCCAAGCGAAGTGACAAACCAAAACACTCAGGCACTCGCTGGTGAGCATGATTTGGCCTTAAACTACCAGTGGGTCCCTCTCCTTTCCCTTTGGAGACCTGTTTGAGGACTTCTTTTTTCTTCTTTCGTTCTTGGCTTGGTGGTTTTGTGAGCTCCGAAGCTGCACTTCCCCATCCCTGATCCGACGCAGGCCTGGCTCCTGGTTTGGACCTCTTGTCACACACGCATTTTGTAGTGTGTTACTCTACTCCCATATTCAGGAGAAACCTAACTCACAAACAGAAATATAGTGTTTCAGGTCGTTTGGAAGAATGCTTTTGGCACATTTAGACTCAAAATAACATTCTACTTGGAGAAAAATGCATACATATGCATACACACCCCTGAAAGCTTTCGTATATTTTAATACAAGTTTCTGTATTTTCTGGCTTTGAAGTTAATATATTCCAATACTTGGGGGGATAAAAAAAATGTGACGGGGTCATTTTTGATGTTCTATTTGGAACCTTTCCTCCACTTAATGTACTGGCTCGGATCTGCCAGTCATTCATTTCTTTGTTCAACAAGTGAGTGTTTTTCTACTGCCTAGTAAGGGCCAGACAAATACTAGGCACTTGCAGGTTTGGGGACAAGCGGGGGATGGCCTGGGAGAGAGAAGCCTTGGTCTATAAGACATCAGCTGTGCTGTGGGGGACTCATAACTTAACAGGCCATAGGAGAGCAAAGAGATGGACATGTAAACAATTAATTTTACCTCAACTCATTAAGTGTTGCAATAAAAGTAGATATAAAGTCCTGAGGCAGTAATTACCAGGGACTGTGGCCCAAGGAAGCAGGAAATGCCTCAGAGACTAGCCTAATAATTATGATGCTTCTGCTGTACTTTCTACCATTGCTTAAGATTTATGCCCAATCTAAAACCATGCGACCTATTCTTTTTACTTGCTTGTGGCTCTCCTTGGGGAAGATGATGAAGGGAAAGAAGTAGAAATTACTCCAGCTACCTTTCTGCCCCAGGACTGCAGCCCTGACTTGTTTTCATAAACTTTCTGATGATGCTTACTGCAGAAGAGAAATTTTATGCCTGGGGATGTGGATGAAGATGAGATCCTGGCTCCCTCCCCATGTGTCAAGTGTTATCCTGGGGAAACATCTGAGGAAGTAGAGGAGATAACATGTTCTTTGAAGGCAGAGAACGTTCATCTGGTAAATCCTTTTTTAGTCCCTTTAGGACCTGGATGTATGTCCGCTGCCTGCCTCAGGTGACTGACTCAGAGTGACAACAGGTGGGCTGTACTCTTGCTAGAATTAGAAACTTGCAAATATGCATCATCCATCTTTCACTGGAGTTTCTGTTTTGGGGTTTTTTTTTTTAAGCATTTCTTAGGCTCTGATGTTTCCTGAATTAGTCTTTTCAAAATAACCTGCCCATCCAGATATCTTACACGAGGCCTAAGACGCTACAATGCATATGAAGGCAATTTGTCAATTGGAGAATCCTGAATGATTCAATCAGTATTATCTTTTGCTGAAGAGATCCCCCTTTGATGTCAGTATAAACCGCGCATATTTCAGGTGGTAAGATAGAAATATCATTTTGCAAACAAATTTTAGAAAGACTCTTCTCTTGTCTTCCTTCTGATCAGAATGTGGTCACACATCTGCTAGCCAGGCCCCAGGGCTTTTTGCTCACTCTCTTCAAGCGATTTCCGAGGCAAAGCACAGGGACGAATTTTCCTTGCGTTTGCTTCTCGGCAATTTTAACACCTATCCTGGCTTGCTGGGGCTGCCTTTTGAGTTGCATTTTGTCCCTCTGGAAGATAGAAAGTTTGTCTTCCCCTACAGAGGACAAGTGTTTATCACTTTTTTATTTGGCCTTCCATTTGTCTTTCAATACATTTTCAATCTCTTTCCTCCATCATTCCAAACTGTTTATTTCCCCCCCAAAAGAAGAGAAATGCCATTCCCCACTTGTCTTGTCGAAGCCTGTCCTTCTTCCTGCTCACAGTACCTCAATTGTTACGAGGGGTTTGCGTTCCTACATGTCTTTTTTGAGTCACAGACCACAGTGTTTAACACGGGAAGATCATTACCGTAGCTGTTCAGGAAATGGAGAACATTAGTGAAATTCCTTTCATTAAAAAGAGCACATAAAAAAGGAACAGCATATCATTTTCATTTAATTATCTGAACACAGAGATTGTTCACTTACTAAAGCCAAACAGAAGTCCTTTCAAAAAACTGTCATCCCAATGAACCTGTACTTGATTTGCTTTGGCTCATGTATGACATCTAAAGTGAGAATGGGTCAGCTGTCAGCTTGTTGATCTATTTTGCGCTGACTTGGTGCTTTTTAGCCATTGGATCAAAATATCCTTTACTCCTTACATATTTTGAAATTTTTCAAAGTAGATTTAGCATCAAAATACTAGAAAGCTCTGTATCTGTTTCTTTTCTCTCTGTATTCCATCTCTTTGTTGTTTGTCCGCCGTTTCAGTGACGTGTTTCAAAGGAAGGTCAATGGGCACTTAATTTCTTTTCTTAGATGCTCAGGATTAACTCTATGATAATTAATTTTGGTCTTTTCTTCTCTTAGTTAAAGTAACCTGCTAAGTAACATCCCACAGGAGATACTATTGTATTATTTTTTACACTTTGCTCCCTGTACTTACTATGGTACATATTACATAAGGTGATATACGAAGCTGCTAGTTGAGGGTCAGTCCCTGTTACTTCCATGGACGGTGCGCGAGGTTGGCAACTGTCACAAGGAGAGTATTTCCATTTCCACCAACACTTCGAGCCACAACTCTGAATCGCTTTCTGGTAGCAGGTTTTCATGTAGTTATCTAGCTGTGTTTCAGTTAGGAAAAATGATATCACTCCTCCGCTGACAGTGCCAGTATGGCAAAAGTTTCAAAAGTAAGGGAGATGAAAAATTATACTTCAAGATCCTCGGAGAGCTGTTTTGTGTGAAAGGAAGGAAATAGCTCCGTTTATGGTCAACACAGATACCGGGCCAGAGGCACTTCCTCATATTCCAGACTGGATTTTGACATCCCCTTCTCTCTCATTATCTCCAGTTTGCTTCCCTTTCCCCATGAACATTTATCTGGGGTCCTGTCCTATTCTCCCAAGCTCCAGCTAAGCACATTATGAAAAGATTACTTGATAAACTAACTTCATCATTAATACCAACGACTCAGCTTGTTTCCCATACAATGTCTGTCTTTTTAAAAAAAACACATTTATTTGAGAGTGAAAGAGCATGCGCTCATTTATGCATGTGTGGGAGGAGGGGCAGAAGGAGAGAATCCTCAAGCAGACCCCCTGCTGAGCATGGAGCCCGATGCAGGGCTCAATCCCACAACCCTGGGTTCAATCCCACGACTCTGAGATCATGACCCTGAGTCACCACCTGAGCCGAAACCGAGTCTGATGCTTAACCGACTGAGCCACCCAGGCGCCCCACAATGCCCACCTTGATTCAGGGTTTCAAGTCAGAGGACTCATCAATAAGAGAATATTAGACACTCATATCTATGTATTTATATTTAAATATTCACAGAACCTTTAAAACTTTAACCCTTTAAAAGGAACAAGTGATTCAGCATTGGAAGAAACTCCTTCCCACCCCTTCCCACTGCTTCTAGGGACTGCCACACCCTCTTTTTCATTCATTTATTTACCCCAGAACTTTTTTTTTTTTAAAGATTTTATTTATTTTTTAGAGAGCGAGCGAGAGAGAAACAGCATGAGAGGGGAGAGGGTCAGAAGGAGAAGCAGGCTCCCCGCTGAGCCGGGAGCCCGATGTGGGACTCGATCCCAGGACCCTGGGATCATGACCTGAGCTGAAGGCAGACGCTTAACCATCTTAGCCACCCAGGCGCCCCACCCCAGAACTTTTGCTTCTACTTTGTGTCGAGTACTGTCTGAGGCACAGAGCAATGAACAAGGCAGTAAGCTTAAAAAAGTGAGGTTTTCCACCCTCATGTGTCAGAGCCCAGAGATATCATCGAGAACTCAAGTTCCTTTTACCTTCCTGTTCTACCATCAAATGTGAGTTTTTTCCTCATGATCCTAAAATGTTGGTTTGTCTTCCATTCATTTTTTTTTTTTTAAAGATTTTATTTATTTATTTATTTGACAGAGAGAGACACAGCAAGAGCAGGAACACAAGCAGGGGGAGTGGGAGAGGGAGAAGCAGGCTTCCCGCCGAGCAGGGAGCCCAATGCGGGGCTCGATCCCAGGACCCCGAGATCACGACCTGAGATGAAGGCAGATGCTTAACGACTGAGCCACCCAGGCGCCCGGTTTGTCTTCCGTTCAGACATCATGGGTCCAAGGAAAAAGGAGAGGGAAAGACAAAGGTGGAGTGCAAAAGGCAAAGGTACATGCCAATTGAGTACTTTTCTTTTAAAAATCATTTTTTATGATGTTGAGATATCTATCTAGATATATGTAGATATCTATCTATCTAGATATAGGAGATGTCCAATGAGCTCGTAGGGCTAGAGCTAAATCACATGACCATTCCTACACAGGTGAGCGTTTGGGCTGGTCACCTTGCTGCATGAACACCGTCTAGGTTCTGTTATCACGAAAGATGGAGAGAGTGAATTTGGCATAAGAAAGTCGCCACGCCGCCACAGCGATCTAACCAGCTTGAGAGCTGGCGAAGGCCAGTCTTACAAGTAGTATTATCATGAGTACTACTACGAAGAAGTGGCCAGACCAAAGCAAGGGTGACGTTCAAGCTGAAAGAACAATCTGGGATGAAGGTTAAGTACTTGATGGCTTGGAGCTTGGTACCTCAAAGAGTGTAAAGAAAAGCACATTGAAAATAATCCTGGTGGCGAGAAAGGAGCATAACTCTCTATTAAAGCTAGTAGGAGAAACAATGGTGTCCTTTCAAGCAGCATTAGACCTTTTAGATTTGAATCCGTGAGCATTAGAAAGTACTGACATACTTTAATCAAGAATTGACTTCATGAGTTTTGCATTTTTTAGAACACTTTGGGTTTTTCCAACTGGGGTAATGAGGACAGAAGGGAATATGAAGCACCATTTTTCGTCAACGGAGGAAAGAGCTGATGTTAGCCTGGACTAAGCTAGAAGCAGGGGAATAGAGAATGGTAGAATCCTTTAGGAAGACAGGACTTGATGACTGTTTTGATGTGATGTGTGGGAGGGGGAGGGGACTCGTGTGAAAGAATGAAGAGCCCAGCGTGATGCCCGGGTTGCTGACCCAACAACAGAGTGATGGTGATGTGTGCTGAGTTGGGGAATGCAGCCTTTGGGGGAGGGCTGACAACAATGGAGTTCCATCTTAGACGCTGGTGCTTGAGGTGTCTGCTGGATATTCAAGGGGGGGCTGTTTAATGTACAGATGGATATTAGGGTCTAGAACTCAAGACAGCTCCAAACACAGGTTAGAATATTTTGGATATAAAGATTATAACTGAAGCCATGGAAATGAATGAGATTGTTCTAGAAGAGTGGGTAGAGTGAGAAGCCCTAGACAGAGCTCCTGTGTTTGGATGGAGAAAACATTAAAGAAGGTGGGTGGAGGGACTGTGGTGAGTTGAGAAGGCAACTCCAAAGGGAGGACAGAGGTGTGAGAGAGAGTTTCCAAATGGATAATGTAACAGCATCTTGTCCTGATGCCGCAGGAGTTTCATGAATCAGCCGCCACTACCAACCTAGCAGAGTAGAGAAATCTGCCACACCTGGGCAAAGTCAGGCAGCATTCAGGCCAACACACTTTGTGCCCAGCCAAGCAGAACACTAAAGACAGCGAGTGCATCTACACATCTCCAGGTTCCATCACTAAGGAGAGAGGCGGGTCCTCAGGAAAGCTCTGAAGGACTTGAACGAAGATCAGGTCAAATGCCTTTGGTCTGTTCTTCCTATTTCCTTAGCTCCGGTGTCCTCCCTGCTCCTATTCCAGCTCCTGTTTTGTGTTTAGCTACAGAAATTTCTCTCAATTAAAATAAGACAGGCTCTAATTACAGTTATTTACTCTTTGTAGAAAGTGTGTTTATGCCAACGTGTTATTTTCTAGGCTTTAAAAAAACCTTAAATTCTAATTGAACAATAAGATTCATTTTGTTTTAAATTTGTAAATGAGAACTGCAGATTATTGGGACAGTGGAAGCTCAGAAAACTATCTTTAAAAGAATGCTCAGGGGACTGGGTAAGAACATTTGATAAATGTCCCCTCCCACTGCCCCAGCCTCCCCACTTGCCTAAAGAGGATGATCTCTGGATACAGGTGCTGGAGGTTTAGTACATGTCTGTCAGCTTTGGCTATATTTTTAGGCTATTCCTATAGACTGTGCCCTCCTTACTTCTCCACTCTGGTCTTCCCACACTGCCTCCATCCCTCTGCCTCAAGATTCCCAGGTACCAGGAGAACATTCTCTTGGTTTCCTTCTCCTCTTTCTACCCTGTTGGTCCTTGGCCAGGATTTTGCACTCCCCAGGCCAGGAGACTGGACTACTACCCAAAGGGTGCCTCAGTTGTGTGAGAGAGAAACATTAGAACATTAGATGGGAACTTATGGCCGTTTATAAAACACAAGGAATCTCAGTCAAGGTGGGGGGGGGCATTTCGATATGACCCCCCATGTGGAGAGTTGTAATTTCAGTTACTGAGAAATTACATTGGAAGATTTTGCCTTTTTACATGTGGATAGATTATGTGTGTGTGAGTGGGGAAAACAGGAGCTAGGATGGGATGAATGGGACTGGATGGTGCCAGGTTGACCAAGTTAAATAAAAAATACATGGTTTCAGATTTTACATATTAGACTCAGATTTTAGGTATTGGAATATGGGGGGAAACGCCTAAAACTCTGGTTTGTGTTAAAGTAAATTTTAATTTTTGTCATTAATGTGAACCCTTTTTATGCCTAATAATTATATAGAATAGTAGGTAAGCATATCCTACTGTATAGACAAGGGTATGTATGCATATTTGACATATATGAACTGAATACACACCCATATATACATCTTTGGCCAATTAAGAAATTCCGTATCAGCTACCCCCTTCTCTTTATTTCATCAGCAATTTCCTTGAGCCCCGTCATTTTTAAACGGCTGACTTCTATGGCATTATATATGGAAGGCTCCAGAGCAAAGGTTCCACCCCGTGTTAATAGGTCCATAATCATAGAGTTGGGTTACTAAAACACTGCTCTCACTTTTTCTTAAACGAAATGGTTTGGAAAGTGACATAAAATTTAAAAATGAATGATCAAATTCCTATTGTCACTTCAAACAACTTAAATGAGAAATAATTGACAATGTACAAAGAATGCAAAGAGAATTCCTTCTGTTCTACAGAATGGTGGCATTTGGGGGGGGGCATCTTTACCTTTTGAAAGTCTATCTTTCAACTGCATTCATCTGTGACGATAAATTTCAGGCTTACACCAAGGAAGAGAGTGGAGAGAGAAAAATGAAACCCTTTGCCAGAGCTCGGCTGGGCATCTGTTATTTTTTGTTTGGGATATTAGAGTTTATAAGAAGGTGCCCCTTCAGGAATGGAATGCTTATATGTACAATCTTTACAGAAGAAAGTCCTATGGAAAAACCTACTGGTAGAATCCTATAAATATACACACATAGAAACAGATGAGGACTTATGACCTAATATATCCTCACAAGCCAGCAGAGTGCAAAATCACCCTGCCTTCTTCCATTTTCCTTTCAAAAGTCATTTATTTTTAAGTTTGTCTTTTCAAATAATGCTGTGACAGGTCTTGACCTTGAATCTCTCAACCTGAGAAGATCTGCAAATGCTCTCCTGGATAGGCTGCTTCTCCTCATCCCCACGGGGCCTGGAACCAAAGCTTCAGCCTATTTAACCTCTGGTGCTTTTACAATGTGCAGATTTCCAACCCCCTGTCCGGCATTCTGATTTAGCAGAGATTCTGAGATGAACACAGGAATCTGCATGTTTAACAAACAAATCAGTGAATTTTCATACAGGGGGTTTAGGGAATCACACCAAGTAAACACTGCCCTAGGGCTAATCTTGTTATTAATTAGTTATTGTCAGCTAAAAGCATTTCTTCACTAGAGGTGAGAAACAAAACCAAACTTGAAGCTTCAGGGAAAATTGCAAATTGACAATGATTTTCTAGAGTGTTGTTTTGACCCTAAATTACAAGACCACCATTCCAGATAGTATTATTCTCATGGAATAATCAAATATTTAAATTCTTGATTTCACTTTGAAAGAATTCTAGAAAGGTTAATTATCAACAGGTGAGACCTGAAGTTACTATAGATTCAGTCTGTGCCTTTTTGTTCTAGCTCCAAACCCAACACACACAAGCGATATTCAGAATTCTGCCTCTGAAATTCCACAACGTCCTGGCAGCTAAATCATTGCGGGTGCCCTTAATTATTTACTAAGGCTGAGTTCCTCAAAGTGGAATTTCTGAATCAGAAGCTAATGTTTAATCTAAAGGCTTTGTATGTATAACCAGATCACAATATGAAGAAGTGATCAACATAATGAAATCAAACATATGAATGCTTACAGGGTGCTAGGTGCTGTATTTGAATCTTCACTATGACATTAAAATTTAATTTTACCATTATACCCATTTTAAAGATGGTTTTAAAAAATGACGCCTAAAGGACTTTAAAAAATTGACCAGTTTCACATATGCAGGAATTAAGAAAGCCAGAACTGGGACTTAGGTCTTCCTGAGTCCAAATTCCTGCTGCGAACCACTAGGCAATGCTGCCTTTGGAAACGTTGTGCTAATGGACACTCACTAGAAGTGTATGAGAATTCCTGTTTCCCTGTACCCTAGCCAGCCCTGGGTATTACTTTTCTATTTAAATTGCCAGTTCAGTGGGAACAATTACTGGTTTAAGGAATGAGCTATTTTTTTTTAATATTTTTAAAAAATTTTTATTCATTTGACAGAGAGAGAGAGACAGCGAGAGAGGGAACACAAACGGGAAGTGGGGGAGGGAGAAGCAGTCTTCCCGCTGAGCAGGGAGCCCGATGCGGGGCTCGATCCCAGGACCCCGGGATCATGACCTGAGCCGAAGGCAGACGCTTAACCGACAGAGCCACCCAGGCGCCCCGCTATTTTTTTTTTAACAGTAGTTCTAGAATTCAAGTTATGCCCATATACAGAGACTAATTCCTTTCCCAAAGGTTTCCTACTGTAGAGTTGCTCTAGGAGACCAGATGACAGTCTTTTTTTATATACTTGGTGGTAAAATGGTTCTCAGACTTTCTGATGCCATGTTTAGTTGAACTACGTTTCATGGTGGGACTGGGAGTGATGCTGATGTGCCTGTCACTGATTATGTGTCTTTAATTGAAGAATGGTAATTGGTTTTACTATAATCTATTTACATATGACTTCTGAGCTCAATTTCTCCCCACGCGGATTTGATATTGTTTTGAATCTTCAAATACATAATAAATAGGACAATTCAAAAGAAAACAAAAGAACTAATTTTAGTTAAATGAAAAGAGGAAATAAATATATCAGGTGTAAGGTTTGGCTATGATAGCAGCCAAGTTCTAAATTTAGCTGAGTTCTTGACAAAGGAAACATAGAATGTTCTTTAGTTCCCAATGGCCTTCCCAAATGGAAGCCCGCAAGTTTTTCTGGAGAGCAAACTTTCTGGCTCTAAAATAAAGGCTATGAGATAGGGGTGTCTGGGTGGCACAGTCGGTTAAGGGTCCCACTCTTGGTTTTTGGCTCAGGCCCTGATCTCAGGGTTGTCAGAACAAGCCCTGCGCAAGGCTCCATGCTCAGAGTCTGCTTGGAGTTTCTCTCTCCCTCTCCCTCTGCCCCTTCCCCCTGTGTGTGCATGTGCACTCGTGCTCACACTCTCTCTCTGTGAAACAAACAAATCTTTTAAAAAAATAAAAAGACAAGATAAAATAAAGGATACTAGATAAAATAATGGATGATGCCTCTAGGCAACAGTGTTGTAAACAGAAATAGTCTTCAATGGAGTACTTTTCCTATGTGAGGCAAAAGAGTTGCACTTTTTAATAAAACCATACCTGTCAAAATTGTCTTCTAAAAGTTTAAGAAAATGAGGTGACAACCTACTGCAAGTGGGAAATAATGACCCCAATGACTCTATTTCTACACGATTGAATACTATCAATTTTCTGATCCATGAACGTATTGTATTTCACAGTCTAAGCTTTTGTTGGTTATTGAGTAAGACACTGAAAATTATCTTAATGTGGGCCATTCATGCTTCAAAACATATTAATTCTTGAAGCTTTTAGATGTATCCGAGTGTTGAAAATTCATGGCTTTTTCTCTAATCACAAGCTCATAACTTCTGCATGGAATCCACCCTCCAAAAAAAGCTTTGTCATGCAGAGCTATTCTTGCATACAATACAACCGAAGCATAGCGTCTTAGCATAGGTCTAAGGTTATTTATATTTTTCCAAAGCCTAAATTTATTATTAACACAGTCAGAATTAGAGTGCTGACAGTCATCGTTTTAGCTAATTTCCAGTGGTTTAACGACGATTATTTTGAAGAATCAGGCATAACTCCCTTAAAATATAAGGTTGGAAACTTTTGACCCAGTATTTCTACTTTTGGATATTCATTCTAAAAAAGCATTCAAAATGTGGGCAAAAATTTTGATCTTTAGTAGTGCTGTATGGAACATGAGACATTATGAGCCCTGACTGCCCACCTGATTGTATGGAAGCATTTTAAATTTTTTTTTTTAAAAGATTTTATTTATTTATTTGAGAGAGAGAATGAGAGACCAAGAGCACGAGAGGGAAGAGGGTCAGAGAGAGAAGCAGACCCTCCGCTGAGCAGGGAGCCCGATGTGGGACTCGATCCTGGGACTCCAGGATCATGACCTGAGCCGAAGGCAGTCGCTTAACCAACTGAGCCACCCAGGCGCCCTGTATGGAAGCATTTTAATATGGTACCCTGCAGTATTTAGCTCTTGCTTATGGTTTAGAGAACACTTCAAATATAAGCTCCTTGAGGAAGGTAATTTTGTGTGTTTTGTTCTTGCCTATGTCCCCAGTATCAGAAGTGCTCATCATGCTTTTATGTGCACTCAATAAATATTTGCAGGATGAATGTGTATTTAGTCATTTATTAACTAAGTTTTAGTCAGCTAAACTTAAGTACCTGGCATTGTTCTAAGTACTTTAGACGTATTAACTCTTTTAATTCTCACAACAAAACCATGAGGTAGTGACAATTACTGTCTTCATTTTTACAAATAAGGACAGAGTGACCCATGAAGTTGGAGAACATGTTCGGGGTTACACGGCTCTAAATGTTTCAGCTAGCATTGGAACTCATGCGATTTATTTCCACCGTCCATGTTCTTAACAGCTAATGCCTGGTTTAATAATGTATATTAAAATGGTAGCTTGAAAGAAGGGACAACTATTCTAATCTTTTAATTTGGCGTCTTGGGTGGACTGTAAAATATTCCTCCTCATCAGAACCCATGAGAAGATTCTTTCTCTATGTCCAAGGTATGGTTTGTCATGAAGGACCCAAGAATGGTTTTAAAAAGCTGAGTTGGGGGACACCTGGGTGGCTCAGTTGGTGAAGCGTCTGCCTTCAGCTCAGGTCATGATCCCAGGGTCCTGGGATCGAGCCTCCCATTGGGCTCCCTGCTCAGCGGGGAGTCTGCTTCTCCCTCTCCCTCTGCACACATCCCCCCCCCACTCATGCTCTCTCACACACTCTTTTGCTCTCTCTTAAATAAATAAAAATAAAATTAAAAAAAAAGCTGAGTTGGTTAGCTGAAACTGTTTGAAATAATATGTTAATATAATCTATTTACACAATTCCTCTTTCACAATGGCCTGGAGGTAAAAACACGGTTACTATAGCAGAAATAAAACAGAATTTCGTGGACTCCCTAGTCTTCGTCTGTGGAAATCCCAACCAGCTCAAATTCTACCCCCAAAGAGTTTTGAGATTCCTTTGGGGATGCTTTATGGTGAAATACCATGAGTTTCTTTAATTTTTTTTCTGGACGTTTCTTCCGCTTTGTTGTGATTAATTCTGCTGAGGGGATATGTCTGAGTGGCCCTTTCTAAGGGGCCTCAGCCTAAAAGGTGTCTCCTGGATTTCCTGGCACTGGTGGGGCCAGCTATCTCCCTCAGTTCACTGAGTTCTCAATTCTGACACTCAAATTTGAGCTACAGTTTTGCAAAAAATGATAAGATAGTATTGTCTAGTAGTGCTTTTGTTCTTAAGGGGATTGTAATTTATGGCTCTTTCGGATTTTATTCACTGTTTTACTTGCAGCTCCTTTCCCTAGAACTTAAGCATGGTGCGCTTGTACTCAAGAACATGTAAGTGACAGAAACCAACTTGTGCTATAAACTCTGCAATGCACTCTGCTATTCTTTCCCTAAACGTGTGTATCTTGAGTAATGTCTCCCTCAAGATGAATATATTTCAAGGAACCTTCCCACATGTCATTTAAATAGAGCCCTTCCAGGTTGACCTGACTAGTCTTCCAGATATGCCCAGACATGTCGAATCCTAGGTTTAGCACAACTCAGATTCAAACTGGATTTCATACTCATGAATATAAAAATGACTGCATTTTGCAGATAGTCTTGTTTGATTATTCTTGGTGGTGTTCCCTTGAACTTGAAATAGAGGTAAAAGTTGCCCTCCAGAAGGTTAAGCTGTAAGATCAATTCCTTAATTGATCATCTTATATCACAAGGAGAAGGGAGAATGACTTTGGGGTTTGTAAGATTGTAACTAGGTTGAGGGTGTTAGCATATCTAAGGGAAGAGTAACAAGGATACGACCCAAGAGAGGCTGGGAACGATTGGGAGCCTAGAAAAATGGAAGTTAAACAAGCAAATGGTGGTGGAGTTGGCCAACCACTCTCAGCGGGAGAACAGACTTTAACTATTTCTATGCTAATAGTAAGGACATTCCTAAAAGAACCGGTTGCAAAATGTCCTTCTGCACAGACGATTTGAATTCCATTGGCAACACCATTCTACTTGCAAGAATGATGAATCGGATTATCATGCCGAATGCCATGAAATATTTAATTCAGTTACTTTCCCTCGTTCTGATTCATGTACTTTAATATTACAACTTTTCCTACTGCGACTACTACTGATTCTTTTGAATGCTTCATATGTGACAGCATTCAAATACATTTTCTCATTTAATCTCCTGATCATGAGGGAGGTGAGGATCATTGTCCTAATGATTTGGGTGAAGAAACTGAGGTTTAAAGGTGTGAGTCCAGATTTGTCTAAGTTTAGTCTTCACCCTGAGATTTGACTTCAACAGGTGTCTGTCTGTAGGAAAATAAGGGAGGGCCAATGGGGCAATAATTTGTCTTATGCAATAAATTGTCTTACACAATAACTAAATTCTCCTTTGAGAGCTAAGTGAATTACAAGCATCAAGCATCAAACACTGTATATTCATTTAGGGCAAATACTTGCCTGCATTTTCAAAACGTAAGATTTTATTTCCTTTTAATAAAATTTGATTTTTTTAGTCACAAGTTTTGCTTCTCAGATGTTATTTATTGTTTTAATAATGGTAGAAAAGTATACAGAGTATAAAATAATCAAAAGCCGATTTACTATTGAAATTGTACCAATGGATCTAGAATTTATTGTTTTCACCCCCTAAAGTCCACATTTTTCCATTCTCTGGCTTATGGTTCCTTTCTGTCTCCACACACTTCATGATTATTTTGCTTTTAGTTCCTGTACAAGGTTAAAATTGATTTTTCAGAACTTCCAATAACAATTTATAAAGGATATAACTCCAAAGGTGGCATTTCCAGCTGAAGTGCTTAGCTTATATCTGTTAACTTAATATCACAAACTTCTTTCTTTAGCACAATAATTTATTTCTTAACAGAGGATGTGTGAAGGACAAAAAGTGGGCTAAGCTAAATGGTACTATTTCTCCCAAAGTGTTCTTGAGACATTGACATTATATATGGAATGTAATAACCACTATCATTAACTCAGAAGAGCTTTGATGTGAAGGTAGACCTCTCACTAACACAGATTTAACATTTACACCATGCTCTTTCTCCAAAATTCAGAATCATTTATTGAATTCGATATCCACAATTTACTAACAAAAGTGTTTTAGATTTGCTCTTTCGTATGCGATATGCAACCATGTGTATGTGACCTGTAAATTTTTAGTGTTTTTTGGTCCTCTTTTTCTTTGAGGTCATTGGGGTGTGCTGACTGTCCTTATTTTAACATCTTGAAAAGCTCCATACAGACCATACTGCTTTTCTAACCCTGTCTGTTGCTCAATACTGGTATAATGAAAGACGTTAGGAAAACTGTGCAAGAAGAGTCTTATCTATAGATTCCCAGTGTTTTTCAATCATGCTATACCATCAACTTTTTTTTTCTTTTGGCATGTTATTCTTCACATAGGTAATAATTGTTGTTTTTTATGATCAACTAATATGATGGCTTAGAAACATTGCAGCAATGACCAACACAGAAGTAGTTTCTGGACTTAATTCCTAAGAGTAAGGTTCTGAACTACTTGGCAGTGCTGTTAAGGAATATTCATAATCATTTTTTCTTTCTTGCTTTTCTTTCTTTCTTTCTTTCTTTTCTTTTTTTCTTTCCTTTCTTTCTTTCTTCAGCACTCTGAGTCTCTGTTGCTTCAGTGTGAGTACTGGCTTGAAGTCATTTGTAGGTCAGGACTCATGGTGGTATTCACAGTGCCTAGGACCTGGCACTTGCTGTCACGTGACATGGTAGGTGCTGAAAGAATATCAACTGTAGGTAAACCTGGGTTCACCTGAGAACAAGATCACTGCTGTTCTGGAATCAAGCATTATGTAGTGCCAGCACTTTTCTTCTTCTTCTTTTTTTTTTAAGATTTGTATTTATTTATTGAGAGAGAGAGAGAATGATAGAGAGCATGAGAGGGAGGAGGGTCAGAGGGAGAAAGAGACTTCCTGCTGAGCAGGGAGCCCGATGCGGGACTCGATCCCGGAGTCCGGGATCACGATCTGAGCCGAAGGCAGTCGCCCAACCGAGCCACCCAGGAGCCCCTAAAAGTCTTTATTAGGAGCCTCTCAAAGAAGGCTACAGCATTATTAAGCCCCAAAGATGTTAGGTCCTGTTTTATTATTTGCCAAGAATATGAGCAACATTCTAAAATAAATATTACAATATGCTCAGAAATTTCTGCAGGTCTTCTAAACTTTAAGCTAAGTGTGAGGGTTTGTGAGAGCCCAGTGAGTTGGCTGTGTTAGCTATCTAGCCTGGAGCAATGGGGAGACAAGTAAATAAGAAACTAACTCTTAATTCTAGGGAATAAGCCTTTTCAAAAATAAGATATTCTTTGCCCACTTTTGTACTCTTATTAATTTTTTCCTTGAATTCTCTGGTTTTCCCTCCCTTCCTCTAGTGGTTCTCAATTACTAAATGAGGTAAAGACATCACCAATCCATTCTGAAGTGAGAAGAATTAGTATAATATGGTGGATTTTAAATAAGGTTATCATTTTTTTTCTTTTTGAAATATTGTTTTTTATTCTGATATTGTGCTCTTCCCACTATTTTGGTATTAGAACATTCTTTTGAAATACGGTAGCTATTATGATTTTTTTTTTTTTTTTTTTTTTTAGAGAGAGTGTGCACGCATGCACAAAGGGCAAGGTGGGCAGAGAGAGAGAGCAAATCTTAAGCAGTGTGGAGCCCGACTTGGGGCTTCATCTCACGACCCAGAGATCATGACCTGAACTGAAATCAAAAGTTGAATGCTTAACCGACTGAGCCACCCAGGTTATCTCGATTTTTCCTTTTCTTTTAAAAAAATGTTCTTACTGGGCAAAAGCTTTAAAGGTTGGTGATGTTATGTTAATCCCCAAATTTATATTTATATTTGAAATTTTATCAATTTATGAAGTTGAAAGTTGGTAACTTACTATAGATAAAATCTGTTGTAATATTTACTTCCAGATTTCTCTGAAAGGGAACACACTTAGCAACAGATATTAGAAATACTTTCAAGAATATGACAGATGATTTTTCACATCAACTAGGCAATGAGTCACCACCTGTCAAGTTTCTATTTGACCATTATCTTTTATCCAACATTTACCCTCTCTACACCTCTAATACATCATGGCTTTAGAACTTTCATATTTACCCTGAAGACAGTCCAAGAAAAGAAGGCTATCAGATCTGTTTTGTTTGGTGGTTCTCATCTCATTTCAGGGTGTGATTTACAAATGATGCTGCTTGAGGCTGGATGTGTCTCAAGCTACAAAGTTAAGAGAATTTTTTTTTTTTTAAAGATTTTATTTATTTATTTGAGACAGAGAGAATGAGATACAGAGAGCATGAGAGGGAGGAGGGTCAGAGGGAGAAGCAGACTCCCTGCCGAGCAGGGAGCCCGATGCGGGACTCGATCCCAGGACTCCAGGATCATGACCTGAGCCGAAGGCAGTCGCTTAACCAACTGAGCCACCCAGGCGCCCATAAGAGAATTTTTTAATATCTTCTTCTAATTTCTAAATAATCATTTGACTATGAATAAAGCAGAGTTAGAGGACTGCATCACAAAGTTTAATTTTGAGTTGTGGTTTACAATGAATTGAGGATATATTTTTCTCTACAGTTTTCATTAGAAGATCACTTGGTAAATCTAATCATCTGCAGAAAGATAAATGGAGATTTTTAGTCCCAAACGTTCCATTAAGGTGATATTAGATCATTTCTCCACCTACCTGTTTGGTGTAATGCACAATGGAACAGATACAATGTGTAGTTTTGCCAAATGCTAGTTATGGAAAAGGATTAAAGGTAGAATGAGTTTATAAAGACTGGATAAAGAATGTTATTTTCTTTTTTAAAAGATTTATTTATTTATTTATTTAGAGAGCATGAGGGTGGGGAGGGGCAAAGGGAGAGGGAGAAACAGAATCTTAAGCTGACTTGAGAGTGCACTGAGCGTGAAGCCCAACCTGGGGCTCAATCTCACAACCCTAAGATCATAACCTGAGCTGAAACCAAGAGTTGGATGCTTAATTGACTGAGCCACCCAGGTGCCCCAAGAATGTTATTTTCAAATATGAAATGTAACTCCTAAATATAACAGGCAGAAGGGGGCTACCTTGCAAGGTATCAAAAATATAAAAAGATTATTTTGTTATATACCACTATGCCTTACACATGAAAGGCAATAAATAATATCTTTGAATGATTGAATTGTTTATATCAGTTTTATTTATCATCACAAACTATACCAAATTGTATGATATAAAGTCATATATTATTTTCTGTCAATATGAATTTATAATTTGCCAAAGACTTAAAAGTCCATAGAGAATCAAAGAAAATATTATATAATACCCATATTTCAAAGAATTTTAAAGTTATTTTATTGCCAGAGTTAAGTCACATATAATTTCATATTCACCTTAATTTTTATCCATAAATAATACTTAAAAGAAAGCAATAAGGAAAAGCAAATTTTCAAATGAATTTACAATAATTTTACATAGTCTAGATACTGGCAAATGTTGTCTTTCAATTTTTTTTTTTTCAAACACATTTTAGGCTCTGTGTCTAGTTACCACAAATCACATAGCAATATACAGTTATAAAGTTAAGTTTTAAAATCTGAGGCAGTTTATCACTGTGTTAAGAGTCACCTAATAGGGGCGTCTGGGTGGCTCAATCGGTTAAGTGGCTGCCTTCAGCTCAGGTCATGATCCCAGGGTCCTGGGATCAAGCCCTGCATCGGGCTCTCTGCTCAGTGAGAAGCCTGCTTCTCCCTCTCCCTCTGCTTGTCGCTCCCCCTGCTTGTGCTCTCTCTCTCTGTCAAATAAATAAATAAATCTTAAAAAAAAAAAAAGTTACAGAATGGAAGAAAGAAGCCCTGAGATCTAGTCTGCCTTTTTCTCTATAAAGTAAGGCAGCTGGATTATAACATCTTTAGTATTTCTGCAGCTTTATATATATATTTTTAAGATTTATTTATTTATTTTAGAGAGAGAGAGCACAAGAGCGTGTGAGTGGGGTGGGGGCAGAGGGAGAGAGAGAATCCCAAGCAGACTCCCTGCTGAGGGCATACGCTGATGTGGGGCTCAATCCCAAGACCCTAAGATCATGACCTGAGCTGAAATTGAGTCAGACGCTTAACCGACTGAGCCACCCAGGCACCCCTGCAGCTTTATATTTCTAAGCTATAAGAAAGATGTTTCAAACATTAGCTGAAAGGGTAGTAAAAAATAGCAAAATGTTCATTCTAAAATATGAATGTTAAATCAAAACCACAATGAGATACCACCTCATACCAGTCAGAAGGGCTAAAATTAATAAGACAGGAAACAACAAATGTTGGCGAGGATGCGGAGAAAGGGGAACCCTCTTACGCTGTTGGTGGGAATGCAAGCTGGTGCAACCACTCTGGAAAACAGTATGGAGGTTCTTCAAAAAGTTAAAAATAGAGCTACCCTATGACCCAGCAATTGCACTACTGGGTATTTACCCCAAAGATAGAGATGTAGTGAAAAGAAGGGGCACCTGCACCCCAAAGTTCATAGCAGCAATGTCCACAATAGGCAAACTTTGGAAAGAGCCAAGATGTCCATCGACATAGGAATGGATAAAGAAGATGTGGTTCATATATACAATGGAATATTACTCAGCCATCAGAAAGGGTGAATACTTACCGTTTACATGGATATGGATGGAACTGGAGGGTATTATGCTGAGCAAAATAAGTCATTCAGAGAAAGACAGTTGTCATATGGTTTCAATCATATGTGGAACATAAGAAACAGTGCAGAGGACCATAGGGGCAGGGAGGGAAAACAAAACGGGAAGTCATCAGAGAGGGAGAAAAACCACGAGAGACTCTTAACTCTAGGGAACAAATTGAGGTTTGCTGAAGGGGAGGTGTGTGAGGGGATGGGGTAAATGGTTAATGATATTAAGGAGGGCACGTGTGGTGATGAGCGCTGGGTGTTATATGCAACTAATGGATCGTTGAACACTGCATCAAAAACTAATGATGTTCTATATGCTGGCTAACTGAATTTAAATAAATAAAAAATATGAATGTTATTCAATAGCTTTTGAACAATTTGTTTGATTAAATCCCTTCCATCTCAAGTTTGGCACCTCTTCCCTATTCCTTGTCTAATCTGCACAAAAATTCACTTACAGTTTTTTATGGAACCGGTAGGGTTTTGTGTTTTGTATTTTGAATACAGTGACATGCGTACGTTAGCTGTCTGCCTTCCCAAAACACAGGGACTGTACCACACTTTGTTCAGCTTTGTAATCCACAGCAATGCCTGGCGTCATGTCTTACACAAAATGCTAAACAAACACTTACTAAATAATTGATTGAACTATTACAGAAGGTTATTAGCCAGAGATTTGCTAGACAAGCTACCGCATTCAAATTATTCATTTATTCATTCAACAAACACTTGCGGAAGGTTTACTGTGCACCCTACGCTGAGCTGGAGGCTAAAGAGATAAAGGTAACTAGAGTTGCTGGAAGTAAAGGATCTCATAAAATCGCAGGCTGACGTTTAATAAATAAATTACCATACAGTGTGATACAGCAACAGCGTAGGGAGTGATGGTGTATGGATGACAGTAAAGGGGGCCTGGACTAGAGAATGTTATCTCTGAACTAGGTAGTAAAGGATTACTATGTGTTTGTGAAGCCGACCCTGTGTGCTTGCAGGGGGGGTGTGGGTGTATTGATTCCAGGGAAAGAGAATGATCTGGGCCTTCAGAGAGGTGAGAAACATCATGGCGTGTCTGGGGCAGGCTTGGTGGGGGCGAGGATATTCAGCACGGAGGCCGGGAAGAGGGTGATGAGAGATGAGTCTGAGTAGTTGTGGGCAGGGGTACAACTGTAGGGAAGACAGCCCGGGGGAGAGACCCGAAGGGCCGGGGCTCCACAGGCTCGAGGTGCTGGTGGGCAGCAGAGAGCTACCCAGCTGCTTATCGCTCGGACACACACAACTTTAGATTTTCACTTGCATTAACTCGTGTGGATTTTTTTTCCGAGAAAAACATTTGAAACTTAAACAATAAAAATTATGACCAAGAAGATGAGAGAAATCCAAAAGTTATGCTCACAGGAGAGAAAAAAAATTGGATAAGGAAAGGCATGACTATATCCTTGCTAATGAGGAAAACCTGTAGGACATGGTGAAAATGTTTCCTTTTATGCTCCTATGTGTCAAATCTGTCATAACAGAACATTCCTGAAAGATTTCAAAATGTACCTCTTCAGCTGAGTTCACTTCATTAGATATGAACTGAATTATCGAGGTCCACATATTTCTTTGTGTGCATGTGGTCATTATAGATTTATTTCACCCTGCAACTGCATACAGTCGCATCCCCCAAAATATGTCCTCGGGGAGGGGGCAGTGAGCTTCACACCATAGGGAAGCTTTATCAAGCTGGCTGATAGAGGCACGGGGATAATGGATGGGTGGGTTTGAAGATAAAATCTAAGTGTGGGATGGGGAGCAGAGAGCTATGTGGGTGCTCTGTTGGTGTTTCCTGCAGAGATCTCTGGCAGAGAAATCCTGCCCCTCCTGGGGAAGAAATGGAGAAAGGATGGAGCTCAGCGCTGTTGAACTTCAGCAAACCCGCATGATGCAGAGTAGACCCAGAATAAGTGTTATCTGAATAAAATTTAGGTAGAAGTATGTGAAGGATTCTATTTTAAGAACAAAATACAAATCATATTGGAAATGAGCAGATAAATACAAATCCTGTATGTCTCGAGCCTTATTAAACAAACCTAAATAGGTGGGTTGTTTTTTTTTTAAAGTAACTGTTTATTTCTGCTAACTAGATAGTGAATTCTTTTGTTTAAGCTAGTACCAGAACTAATTCTATACCCAAATAAATTACTTATGTCAGTTACTTTTATTTATCACTAATCATTAGTAAAACTAGTCATAAAGAGGCATCTTATTTTATATGGTATCCCACGTATATTTTTAACTTTTCATTATGGAAATTTTAAATATCTACAAAAGTAGACACGGCACAATAACCCTAATGTACTTATCATCCAGTGTCAACATTCATGATCTCATCACAATCTTGCATCCTCTTACCCTCTTACCCTTTCTCTTACTATCTTTTAAGCTTTTTTTGACCTTTTTTTAAAAAGATTTTATTTATTTAACAGAGAGAGAGAGAGAGAGAGACAGCAAGAGAGGGAACACAAGCAGGGGGAGTGGGAGAGGGAGAAGCAGGCTTCCCGCAGAGCAGGGAGTCCAACATGGGACTCGATCCCAGGACCCTGGGACCATGACCTGAGCCGAAGGGAGACGCTTAACGACTGAGCCACCCAGGGGCCCCAAGTTTTTTTTACTTTTAATTAATTTTTCTCCCTTTATTGTTTTAAAGCAAATCCTAAGCATTTTATCTTTTTATCCTCAAAATTTTAGCATGTGTCCATAAAGATGAGGATTCTTCAAGCAAACAAACGAACAAACCTAACTACAATAGACTTATCACTCTTAGAAATTAACAGGAATTCTTTCATTGCCTATCTAGCCAGGGCTCAAATTTGTAATGATCTCTTAAATGTCATAAATGGATTTTTAATTGTTTGAGTCAGGACCCAAATAAGACACCACATGCAATTGCCTAATATATTTAAGACTTCAGCAATCTATAGGTTCCACTTCACCTCACTATTTTTCTTGGACATTTATTTAGTTAGGGCCCTGGGTCATTATCTTACAGTTTCTCCCAATCCAGATTTTGGGAGTTGTCACCCCCATAGTGTGATTTAACATGTTTCTTTGCTCTCTGTATTTTCTGTAAATTGGTAATTGTATCTAAAGGTTAGATCAGATCCAGGTTCAATATTGTTATTATTATTAAAGATTTTATTTATTCATTTGACAGAGAGAGAGAAAGCATAAGCAGGGGGAGCGACAAGCAGAGGGAGAGGGAGAAACAGGCTTCCCACGGAGCAGGGAGTCCGATGCAGGGATCGATCCCAAGACCCCGGGATCATGACCTGAGCCAAAGGCAGCCGCTTACCCCACTAAGCCACCCAGGTGCCCCATTGTAATTATTATTATTATTATTTTGGCTAGACTTCTTCATGGATGAAGTTGTGTTTTACCATGAGGAGACTCCTAACTTCTGGTTTGTTGTCTTATTATAATGTTAACAGCTGTTGATACATAATACCTAGATCTTCACATACATATTTTAATTTTAAAGTTTTGATATAAAAACTACTCAAAGGGATTTTTCTGAACAACCAAGATTTGTTGAGAGAGAACAGGTAAGTGCTGACTGAGATTAACAACAACAAAAAAACACTTCTAAAAAGTCCACGAACGCAAATAATTCCTAATGATCCCATCAAAGGTTTGTTTCATTTATCCAAATTATATGCCATGGATCAGCAAGCACCTTGACAAGGAAACTTCTTTATGTGTGATATAAATCACCAATTGCTTCCTTATTTAAAAACTGGATGATGATCACAGCTCTGTGACTCCATAAATTTGAGTTTCTAATATTATGCAGGAACATAAAACCTGTTTATGCATTATAATGCAGCAATAATGTATCTTTTTGCAATCACTGGCATAACTAAATCTACTAACTTGCCTATAGCATGCATAAGGACAAGTTTGCAAAATGATCAGAATTTTAAATTTCAATTCACCTGCAATCCAAATCCCCACAGCAATTAAAGAGAAAAACCACACATACCAAACCAACAAATGCCTTTAACTGAATAAGACGCAATTTACAGGGAGAATGTTTTCATAAGCCCTTGAGGCTATAGCAAAACTAGAGTCCGACAGATATAATTGTATATTAAAATAAGTCCTGATTGAAATGATTTGCTTCTGCATCTTCTTTAAAATAAAGATTTATAGAAGTTCAACAAAAGCATAATGTTAGTTTTGGCTGCCCAAAGCGTTATTTTCCCATGTTTCCGGCCACTTCTATGGAAACAAAAATGAAGTGAAGAATTGAGATATTTATCTGGCTCAGAAATCAGTAAATTTTTTTCTGCAAAAGTCCAGGTAGTAAATATTTTAGGTTTTGTGGGCCATTTGATTTCTGTTGCTACTACTCAACTATGCTACCATAGCAGAAAAGCAGCCTTAGACAATATGTCAATAAATTAATGTGCTGTGTTCCAATAAAACTTTATAAAAAACAGGCAGTGGGCCTTGTTTGGCCTGTGCATGGTAGTCTCCTATCCCCTAATCTGTGTAATTCAAGCCAAATCTTACTGCTGATTGAAGAAAATATTTTTTTCTTCCTCTAAATAATTGAGGTTGGCAGCCCACACTAATTGAGTTCAACAAAAGGTAGCTTAACTCTCCCCTTCATTTGATATGTGTAGACACAGGTTTTGTTATATTTTTAAGGCAAGTCCTTTGAGAAGGCCAGCCACCTGTCTGAGTTTATCAGAATTAATGAGGGATACGAATGGATCGTCCTGTGTAGAACAAAAGAAATCTGTCAGAAGGAGGTTCAATACTTAATGGAGGCATCGTGCATTTTTACTTGATTTTATAAGGCAACCACTTCAAAGTTTAAGACCAAAGAAAATTTGAACTCCAGAAAAGAGAGAGAGAGAGAGAGAGAAAAGAATTTTATTTGTCAAGGTCAGAAATCAATCATTAACTGTTAACATTAAACATGAACTTTGTATTCCTGTTACTTCAAACAACAATAACAACAAAAACCTCACAATCCACTTAAAGTTGGCAACTCACTTCAAAGAAGCTGTATGAATTGTTCCACTGTCTGAAATTAAAAACCTTCACTCTACCTTTGTTTACAATTAACTTTTGTTATAACACTGACTATACAATTGTATAAAATAATAATTCCTTGCAAAGAGGTCCTGAAATCTTAAGGGTTTTAAAATAGTACATTTTTAATATGCTTTATAAGCCCAAATGAATATACTCCAGAGAGCAGGGACAATTTATTTCAGTCTGAAATTTAAATAAAATGTATCTATAATTTGTCTTGAATTTCCCAAGATCAAGTTTTGGATGAATCTGGCAGAACTGAAATCAAGATTACATTTTATTGTATTTTAAAATCTATAGAGGAGCCTAGTGCAAACCCCATGGTGAACATATAAGGAAAGTGCCTTTTAGGTTGTGATCAATCGAGATGCACTGAAACCTAGAGATCTAGAAGGAACTTTATTTCTTAGGGTGAAGTGATTGTTTTCTTTGCTGGGATGCATAAATACTTCTTTTATGCCTAGACTTGTTTCCAAAGGACATTTTCTGGAGGCTGTCCAACTTGTTTTGCTAATGTTAAAAAGATAACTCACAAACATTCAACAAATTATCTAACTCTTACCATTTGCACTTTCCTTAATTCTATGAAGTGTCAAGTATTGAAGCCCACGGTCCGCAGGCATTATGTTCTAGTTCAAGGGAAAATTCAATTTTTGAAACATAAGGAAAGATTTTAGTGTGTGTCTTTTCTTTCAAATGAGGCTTGACATTTGAAAACTGTAAGACTGAGGACACAGATAAATGATCTTTTTACATACAGAAGGAAGAAAAGGAATTGGTAAACAAGCTTATAATGGCTGTTTATAAAATCTGCTGATGATCCTGCCAATGGGAGACAGATTAAGGAATGTATTTTCCACAGATTTATCCCTGTAGCAGCTACAGTAAAGAACTATGATTTTGGCATTCCATTCCCAAGACGGTTTTTGTAATGGAAAAAAAAAAAAAAGCAACACAGAACACACAGTGATCGACACTGTGTGTTAATTATATTTACATATTTATTGAGACGGTCTTCAAACTACTTTAGCACAAACTTGAATTTGGATATAAAAACAGTATTTTTATTTAAAGATGAAACTATAAATATGGAACATGTCCCCAGTACTCGTTCTCGGTTGTGTGCTTCTGATCTCATCACAAGCAAGGCTTGTTTTGAGGGAATTTCTGGCTGCACTATGCTCATTTGTAGTCTTAGATCTGATGACCTTTAAATTTATGACCTCTTAAATAATCTTCTTCAGCTTTGGAGGAAAAAGAGATGGGTCAATAGAGTTTTAATTACACAACTCCTGGCAGTGACCTTGTTAATAGAATACAGACTCCACAATACATTATGCAATCTAGTCAACCTTTACATTTATTTACATTTTATTCTGCCCTAGAATGGGACCAATTGAAGAAATATGGTTTTTAGAGCAATGTAATGAAAGATGGCTCATCTACTCATTAAGTCTGAGAATATCCTTGTGTATCTGTTTTTTGTGAAAGCACATTTCCAATTTAAAGATACACTGTGGGTTTTTTGGAAACCTGTGAGGCGTTTTCTGGAAAATCGAGCATGTGGTGTTATCCATAGGGCAGCTCTCATTCTCATATTTTTTTGTGAATATCTTTTCAGGTTGCAAGCATTTCTGCTTTCGCTACATTGTTACATACGATTGAATCAGTAAGTTTTGACCCTGTGACAGGTTATACATCCCTGAGAGGAGGAATTCTGACAGGGTGTCAACAAGTTCTTGCAGATCCAGATCAAGATCAAGCCAACTACAAGGGGGATAACAAAATCTTTTCATGATGCTACGAATGGATAATTTTCAGTTAGAGGCTTTTAGTTGAGGATTACAGTGCCAGGCAAAAAAAAAAAAAAAATGACTAAGTTGAAATGCTTTGGAGAAAAACTTATCTCTGTGTTGCCATTTGCCTTCTAGACATTCTCCAACAGATTTGGCCATGGGCTGGGATTTCCTGTAGAATTCGAAGGGGTTTAAAGGAGTGTCTTACTAGATAATAGGAGTACCCAGCACAAAAGCCCATCTTTGGCGAAGGAAGAATTGTGAGAGGTTTTTATCAAGTAAGGAAGAACTAAGAGCAAGGCATGATATTGTGGCTTGGAAAAATGGTTGGCTTTGGTAGATAAAAACCTCAGATACTGCCCTGGGAAAAAGTTGTTCCTGATGAATTTTTTTTCCCTGTGGAATAGTTAGGTTGTAAGTCAATTCTCTGGGCAATTAGGTTGTGTCTACATAGTCAGTTGGGGATTCTTTGTAGAACTTAAGTCAATTTAGTTATATATTGTTTAGTTTTTGAAAACTCTTTATTGTAGTCCACAGACAAAAGTGCACATTTTCTGGATGTATACAGCTTACAAATTGTCACAATTGTCACAATGGTATCCAGTCTCCACATCAAGAAACATAACATTCCCAGCCTCTGGAAGCTCTGTTTATGTTTCTTTCCAGACACTTCTCCCACTCCTAAGGTAACCACTATTCCTTATTTCTGTTATAATTATTTTTTATTTTTCCTAACTTTGTATAAATTGAATCAGAGAGAATGTATTCTTCTGGGTCTGGCTTCTTTGATGTTATATTTGTTAGATTTATCTATATTACTAGGAGTAGTTTTAGATAGTTTATTTTCATTGCTGTATGTATTTTATTGTGTGGATATATCACAACTTATTTATCCATTCAACTACTTTGTGGGTAGTTCCCAGTTTTAATGATTAGGAATAGTGCGCTATTGGACGTTAATGTACATGTTTTTTGGTGACTATGTCTATGCATTTCTATTGTATACGTTTTTGCCTTTAAAAAGTACACTTTTTATAGTTATTTAAAAGTATTTGCCAATTCCAATATTCAAATCATCTGTGGGTCTGCATCTACTGGTTTACTCTTTTCCTCTTGATTATTGGTCATATTTTCTTGGCTCTTGCATTCTTAGTAATTTTTGATTTTATACTGTAAATTATAATTAAAAGACACAAGGAAGGTCCAAATGGCTTTGTCTTCCATCAAAGTGCAGGCAGACAGATACAGAGTAACGGGAGCATCACCTTAATCCAATCAGAGATTGCACTGGGCTAGGGCTGAATGGGTTGCAGTGTTAGTAAAAATTAGTGACATCTTGCTTGCTCCTATTTCTGGAATGTAGTTCTATGATATTTTGATTGAAAGACCATTAATTAACCTTCTCTTCACTCTTTCCTTAAAGACTGCAAGAGATCTAGCTCTGTGCTTTTAAAGTTCTCAGTCCAGTTCTCAAGCCACCTTTCCCAGGCAACTTTGAGAAATGGCAAAAGTCTTCAGGCCAGGACTGATCCTATACTTGAGGCAGATTTCTCCTCTGGCATGTGTTTCCTAAGCCCTGTGAAACTTCAGGAAATTTCGTTCTGCCTTTTAGGAGTTTAAGCCCTGACTCTACAACCTCTTACAAAACCTCAGAACACAACAAACGTCCCATGAGGTAAAACAGCAGTATATTTGCAGCTCTTCCGAGTTTTCATGTTGTCCTCTAGCACTAGACAACTGCTAAATGCTTTTCTGGTTTCTCTTTTCCATGCTCAACAGCTCTGATCGGACCCTTAGGCTATACTCAGCCTAAGCCTAGAACCAGCAAATGCCTGTCACCAGATACCCTTATCATATTTCTGTCCCCCTGAAATTTTAGTTGGTTTACTCTTTGTTTCCACAGCTCTCTGATGTCTTTACAAACCTATTATTTTTAAATATATCTTTCTTTTTCTACTTTGGCAGCATAGAAGCGTTGGCCCCTCACAACCTCCTACACCTCAGAAACAGAGGTCAAGTATATTCATTTTAATTACAAGTTGCAATACAGAATTCTTCATATTTTACAGAGTAAGTACATTATCTCAATTTGTATTCTCACAGCAATTCTATGAATTAAGCAGATGTGCATCAGTCTTTCTATTTTATGGATTAGGGACTAGAGTCCAATAAATTAAATCTCTTGCAAAAGATCAATCTGCCAAGGGGCAGAGAAGGACCTTTTATCTTTTAATTCCCTAAAGTCCAGTGCTTTTTACTGCACTTCACAACTATTTTTAACACATAAATACAAACACAGTCACAAATATTTTGGCAGACATTTACATATCAAACACAGATTTGAGACCAGTAGGATAATTTTATATGTCCTATTTTTTTTTAATTTGATACCAGTGGGGGAAAAATAAACACAACTGGAAAACAATATACATGGTGAGGTTTATAGGAAACTAAAAACTATAACCCCCACACCCCAAATTCATCCTGCCCTCTGTCATGGGTAATTCCTAGAGTGTCATCATTCTGACTTTAAACCTTTGGGTAAATGGAATCATCCTGAGATTCCAGGTCAAAACTGTTTTTTATATCATGAGGAGAACGAAACTTTCAGAGGATGGAAACATGCCATCAGAAGTGAGCCAGAGTGCTGAAGTGTACAAAAGTGAAAAGAATGGATAACGCACAGATGGGCAACGCCCACGTCTCAGAAAGCCTACACAGGGGCAGGTGAACTGCGATCAGCTGGATGGCCAGAGACGAGTATGGTGAGGGGTCAGTTAACCACAAAATGGTAGATGTTATAGGTGAAAGACACGGTATGGGGAGGCTGAACCGTGATCTAGTACAAGGGAGAGAATGACAGACTGAAAGTCGGATGACGTGGACGTATCTGTTCGGGCTCAGAGTCTGAAGCAGCAACTTTCAGTTCAACACTGTCCCTAAATCTTCCCATTACCTTTTGTTCATTGATGTTTCCTCTCTGCCTCTTGAAAACATTAGCACTTATAACCCTTGACTAGTTAAATCATTTTATTTTATAGATGAGATCCTGAGCCTGGAAAGTGGCACATCCAGCTTAATGAAGCATGTCCTTCTTGTCATTATTCTCAGAAGGCACCTCCTCATATTAGTTCATAACCTATTCGTCATTAGTTTACCCAGTGGTTATTTCACTGCACAATGTGCTTTTTTTAAAAAAACAAAAAAACAAAACTTTTCTTTCCACTAGACTGTCTCTTCCTTCCCACCCATAAAAGAACAGACATTTTTGCTTCAGGTGATTGATATAAGGCCAATGGGTAGAAAATATGAAGCAGATTTCAACCTACCTATAATAATTAACACTCTGTAAATTTCAGTTGCCTCAAAAAGGAACAGTGGTTTTGAAATAACACACACTCTGTCACTGGAAGTGTTTAAGCCAAGGTTAGGGGTAATGAAGAAGGAATTCCTATATTCGATGGAAGTTTGACTTTGAGATCTCTAAATTGTCTTCCAATTTAAGAAACATATGTAAGTCCTAATCTGGATCTGTAGCATCTGTAAATTTAGCATCTGTATATCTACCTCGGAATCCATCTCCGTTTCCAGAACCACACCTTTACTATCATTGCACTTTGTCCATTTCTGTGTGACATAAAACATGTAAACTTGTTTGTGCACTCACATATTTGTTTAATACAAATGTATCCCGTATTTACTGTGAACAATAGAGCATTTTTGGTGCTGTTGAGGATACAACAGTGGGCCGAAACAGTGTTGTTGCCAGAAATAGCCACGTCCAGTGAGATTGTTTAGGATTAAAGGACACAATTTTAGAATAAGCTAGCAGTAGAAGAGGTTGAGGATTCTATTTGACATCTTTGATTTAATCTGTGAGTTGATGAAACATTGCAGTGGAATATTTTCTAGGGTTTAGATCTCTGTCCAAAGCAGTCAGAGGCCTTGTCTTCCAGGAGGTTGTGCTAACATAAGCAAACCATTGCTGGGTCTGGGCAGAGATTACAGCCATTGAACTGGATGAGAAAGAAGGGCCCTTTCAAGAGATTTTATATGTACGTAAGTAAAGAACTCTAAAGGAGTTAAAGATTTTGTTTTCATTCTTTCTTTTTCCTTATGAAATAAAGAAACAAAATACTTTTTGTTCCATTGTAAAATTGTAACTAATGAAATGTTTGGAGATCCATAAGGCTAGAAAATATGGCAAGGCTAACTGAGTTTTTAGAAAATTTCATTTCTTTAAATAAAATGCATAAACACATGGAATAGTTTACAAACTTCCTATAATTTGGAAGCAACTACTTCTTGGCTCAAAATTTCAATAGTTTGTTTTCCTACGACTAATGTGACAGATTGAAATGGAGAAAAGAAATAGAAAGGGATGGTATTAATCCTCTAGTTTGAAACCTTCAGCAACTCAAAGGCCATGGAATATAAGTACAAAGTTCTGAATTGTTTTACTACTTTCTTATAGGAAAAGTACTTTCTAGGGGAAGAAAACAAACTTTTTGTCTCATGAGACATCATTCCTTTTCCAAATACCTATAAATATCAGCAAATTTCTTTCTAGCGTCTTGCCATATGTAGGACCTTTAGGTTGTAATAAATATTTTTATGAGGCAGGCCTGAGTCAATGTATCTAAGAATCCATTGCCAAATCTGAGGTTATGAATATTTACCACTATGATTTCTTTAAGAGTTTTATAGTTTTAGCTTTTACATTTAGATTTTATCTATTTTGAGTTAATTTTTATAAATGATGTGAGGTAGGGGTCCCACTTCATTGTTTTGGGTATGGATATCCAGTTTTGTTCTATTTTTTTTTAAATATTCTATTTATTTATTTGACAGAGAGACACAGCAAGAGAGGGAACACAAGCAGAGGGAGTGGGAGAGGGAGAAGTAGGCTTCCCGAGGAGCAGGGAGCCTGACGCGGGACTCAATCCCAGTACCCTAGGATCATGACCTGAGCCGAAGGCAGACACTTAGCGACTGAGCCACCCAGGCGCCCACCAGTTGTGTTCTATTACTTAGTATCTTACTGGGAAAGAAAACTAACTTGTTGACCCATAAGAAAATCATTCTTTTTCTAAAATAGCTATAATTATTAGCAAATTTCTTTCTAACATGCAGCTACATGTAAGACTTGAATACCACGATAAATTTTTAAGAAGTATATTTGAGTTATAAATGTTGAAATTTGAACTTGCCTTCTATCAGTTGAGAGGCTACTGCATTTCAGGATATGTAGTCAGTTAGTAGTATTTAATAATTATTTGTTAAAGGAGAATTGTTGGTGAGGTGAAATGTACTGGAAGAGTATCTTTGGTTTTTGAGTTCAAAACCAAATTGCTACCACACTTCTGTGACAATAAGGAAGTTACTGAACCATTCTGAGCTTTGTTTTCTTATCTATCAGATAAGGACAACAGTATCTATCTCCTATGATGTGTTATGATGATTAAATGTGATAATGTATGTAAAACTGCCTTGAAAAAAATAAAGAGCTCAACAAAAATTTATTAGGATTGACTTGACATGGCTCTAAGATGAATTCATTTTGGGGATGTAGATCTTCATATATTCTTTTATTAGAGCAGCTTTACTGAGGTACAATTACTATTATAAATGCACACATTGACATTAAATTGCACATATTTAAAGTGTACAGTTTGATACATTATGATGTATGCATATATCCATGAAAGCCCTAGGACAGTTAAGATAGCGAACATATGCATTATCCACAAAAAATGTCCTCTTGCCTCTTTGTAGTCACTCTTTCCTGCACCTGCTGGTTCTCCCTTCCCTAGGCAGCCACTGATCTCTGGTCTGCTACTATAGATTAGCGTGCATTTTCCAGAGTTTTATATAAATGGAATTATGTAGTATGTATTCTTTTCTGCCTAGTTCCTTTCACTTAATAAAATGATGCTGAGATTCATGTTTACTGTTGAGTCTATCAGCAGTTCACTTATTTTTATTGCTGCTTGTATTCCACTGCATGGATATGCCACAGTTTGTTTATTTATTAACCTGTTGATGGACACTTGGTGTGGTTCCATTTTGGGGGGTATTAAAAATAAAGATGTAGGAAGGAGGAATGAATAGGTGAAGCACAGAGGATTTTCAGGGCAGTGAAACTACTCTATATGATACTATAATGGTGGATACATATCATAATAAATTTGTCTAAACCCATAGAATGTACAATACCAAGAGTGAAAGCTAATGCAAACTATGGACTCTGGGTGATGATGATGTGTCCGTGTAGGTTCATTAATTATAGCAAATATATCACTCTGGTAGGGGATGTTCATAATGGGGGAAGCCACCTTTCACTAATACCTAAACCTAAGCCTGAAACTGCTCTAAAATATTGTCTATTAAAATTTTTTTAAAACACCCATGCACAGGTTTTTGTATGAACATATGAATTCAGTTGTCTTGTGTAAACACTTAGGAATAGAATGGCTGAAACATATGGCGTGTATATATTTAACTTTTTAGGAAACTACAAAAATGTTTTCTGAAGGGCGCCTGGGTGGCTCAGTTGGTTAAGCGACTGCCTTCGGCTCAGGTCATGATCCCGGAGTCCCTGGATCGAGTCCCGCATCGGGCTCCCTGCTCGGCAGGGAGTCTGCTTCTCCCTCTGACCCTCCCCCCTCTCATGTGCTCTCTCTCATTCTCTCTCTCTCAAATAAATAAATAAAATCTTTAAAAAAAAAAAAAAATGTTTTCTGAAATAGTTGTAACATTGTTTATTTCCACCAATCATGTGTAAGTTCCAGTTGCTCCATAGCCTCACTCTTTCTTGGTATGGTCAGTCTTTTAAATTTTACTTGTTCTAATTGGTGTGAAGTAGTATCTCATTGTGGTTTTAATGCACACTTCCCTAATGATTAATGATATTGAGTTTTTATTTATGTGCTTGTCATTTATACACCTTTGGCGAAGTGTCTGTTGAAACTCTTTACCCAATTTTTATTTGGTTGTTTTGTTTTCCTGCTGAGTTTTGGGAATTCATCCTATAGTCCAGATACAAGTTCTTTATCAGGTATATGTTTTGCAAATATTTTTTCCTAATTTGTGGCTTGTCTTTTTATCTCCTCAATGGTCCTATCAAAGAACAGAAATTTTTAATATTGATGTAGTTAAATATGCCAATTTGTTTTTTGTTGTCATTGTCATTGTTGTTGGGGTTTTTTGGTGTTGCGTCTAAGCAATTTTTGCCTAGCCTAAGGTCACAAATATTTCTTAAGTTTCTTATAGGAGTTTTCTAGTTTTAGGTTTTACATTTAGGTCTATGATCCATGTGATATAAGGTATGCATCAACATTTACTTTGTCGCACATTTACATTCCAGTTATTCTGGTACCATTTGTTGAAAAGATTTCTTTCTCCACTGTATGGTCTTTGCATCTTTCTCAAAAATTAGTTGTCTATGTAAGAGTCTATTTCTGGACTCTATTCTGTTCTATTGATCTACTTATCTACCTTGATGCCAATAACACAGTGCCTTGATAACTGTGGCTTTTAATAAGTCCTGAAATTAGTAGTATAAATCTAGTTTTGTTCTTCTTTTTTCAAAAGTTATTTTGATTACTATAGGTCCTTTGAATTTCTGTACACGTTTTTGCATCGGCTTGTGTTTGTTTTTCTCAGATTATGTTGAATCTATACCTCTATTTATTAAGACTCAAATCTTAATACTGAGTCTTTTGACCCATAGAATAGTACATAGAACAGTGTTCAGGTTTTCTTTATTTTTCTCAGCAGTGTTTTGTAGTTTTCATTGTACAGGTATTTATCCCTAGGTATTTCACATTTTTGATGCTACTGTTAATGTATTCCTTGGTTAAATTTCAGTTTCCAATTGTTCATGGCTAGTCTATAGATATAACATTGACTTTTCTATATCGATCTGGTGTCCTGCAAACTGTAAAATCATTTGTTAATTCTAGTAGCTTTTTTAGTAGATTCCAATGAATTTTCTACATAGACAATTTTGTCATTTGTAAATAAAGCCAGTTTTACTTCTTTCTGTCCAATCTGGACACATTTTATTTCTGTTTTTTTGTAACTTTGCACTGGCTAGAACCTCTAGTTCAATGTTGAATAGAAATGGTAAGAACAGATGACCTTAATATAGTGTTCTTTGTGTTTCTTGCGCTTTGTGTTTACTGAACTCCTTGAATCTGTGGTTTTATAGTTTTAATAAAATCTGGAAATATTTGACTATTATTTCTTCAAATATTTTTTGTTTCCCTCTTTTCTCTCTTTTCCCTCAAGGATGCCGGTGAAACATGTATTAGGCTTTTCAATGTTGTCCCACAGTTCATTGATGCTTTTTCACTTAACTTTTTTTTTTTGGCGGGGGGGGTGTTGTTTCAATGCTTCTTTTTCAAGTTCATAATATTTTCTTCTGCAATGTCTAATCTGTTGTTATTCCCAATCAGTGTATTTTTTAAAGTCCCTTCCCCTGCTTCCTCCACTAAGGCAATACCCTTCTGAGTATTCTACTCAATGCCTTGGAATTATGATGTTTTCCAGTATGGCTAGTAGAACAGGAACTGCTTTTTTCTCTTTGTGAAAGCCTGGCACTGTTCCCTTCAATCCTTCTAATGGTTTCTCCCCTCCTCCTGGGTGGTTTGGTCACTGATCAGTGCTCTCCTGGATACTCAAAGGGGCTCACCACAGATCTCCCAAATCCTCTCTCTGTGCAGTTCTTGGGCTTCTGTGCAAAGGATACACTTTACAGAATTATTTACACTTTATAAACCAGGGGTCAGCAAACTTTTTCTATAAAGGGCCAGATGGTAAATATTTTAGGTTTTGCAGGCCATATGGTCTCTGTTGCAACTATTGATTTTGTCATTAAAACATTAAAGCAAGTACTTATAGTATGTAAATGAATGGGCATGGCTACGTTCCAAAAAAACTTCATATGCGAAAGCATGTGGCAGGCCAGATTTAGCTTATGGGCCTCAGTTTATTGACTAGTGACTGCCTTTTGGATTTTGTTTTATTTTGTTTTTGTGGTTACTGTCTCTTGGATGGAATTTAAGACAGAAAAGCTCAATCTATATTCCAAGTAGAAAGAAGAGTATACTGCTATTGAAAATGTTCAGACTGATGTCTGCTGACACTTGGAGTCATTATTTTTGTCTTCTGTTTCTGGAATGCTAAGTAGTGAATCATTTGATGCTGACATTTAAGCTAATTGCTCTTTAATGTACATCTGACATATGAGGCAACATATTGCAATCTAAAAAATAATTAAGATAAATCATTTGCTTATATTGCTGTGGAAAAGACAACCTATGTTCCATCTCCCTCCCTCAGAGTGTCTGAACCAGAGGGTGCTGCAGTCAAGACACTCTGGCTGCTCATGCCACACCTCAGAGTCTCCGTGCAGTAACCAGGACCAGCATACGGAGCACTGGTGGTAGCTTCCAGGATGCTCTCTCTGTCATCAGACAACCTCTCCAGATGGGGCTGCATGCCACGGTTTGCTCTCCTGAATTCCTCTGGAGTGCTTTGGCAGGCAGCCAGCGTGCTACGAAGGATTAGATTTTGCTCCCTCCCTCCTCCATAAACCCCGCAGAGGATTTCCCCTCTTTAAGTTTAAAAGACTGGCTCCAACCAGCAGGTCCAATAAGTGGGCCTATTTGTAAGTTGAATATCTTGGGAATTATGCTGCACAAACAGGTCATAGTTGAGTAACTAGCATGTGCAAATTGACTTTTCTCTTTGAGGCGGGTGGTGGGAAACCCTCATAGTCTTCTCTAGGGGGATTATATCATCATAGAACAACTGTCACAGGGACACAATACCATGTTTGAGGAGAATGGATCATTTGTTTCTACGGGCACCCCACTTTTAGTTAGTTATAAAGTTAACTGATCATATTTCAAAAGCATGTTATAATGCATGTTCTTGAGAGGACAACTTTCTCCATGCTAAGTAACGGTTTCCAGCTTTATTCTATGTGATTACATATTATGAAATCAAAAGGCTATCAGTTATTTCTATACAAAGCCAATTTGTTAGTTCTTTGTAAATACAGATCTTTGGCAAGCTTTCAAATAAAATGCATGTGCCATTTTTCTATATTGTAATTTTTCAAAAAGAGGTCCATTCTCTGAACAGATTTACCACATTTAATTAAATATGTATTTATTTAACACATACTATATATAATGTGTCTTTGCTATACAGTAAGCTCTATGATAGCTAAAACTATGTGTGTCTTTTTCATCACTGTGTCCTTAATGGCTAGAGGAACCTGACACACAGTTATATCATTAAATATTTGTGCAGTAAGTGAGCGAATGGATATAACGGACCTTCCTGGGTGGGGTGACTGAATAACTACCGGAATGAAAAAAGGGTAAATATGTTTACAGAAAATAGTAACTTCATTTTCGTAGTATTCAAAGGTGGGGGTCTTCTCTGTTGAGCAGAGCTTAACTATGCAGCGTAATCTTTCAAGAAGGTCTTTGATGTCAAGACATTTTATAGAGAACATCAGAGAAAAGTCCTACTTCTACAACAATCCTTTTTGTTGTTATTGCTACTAGATTCCGTCTATATTGAACTGTGGTTAGAAAATAGAGTTTGTATTATAGTGGTTCTTTGCAATTTGTCTTGTGAATCAATTTTTGTCTGCCTCTGCAAAGTGGATTTCTATGCACCCCCCATCTTAAACTATCGCTGATGCTGTGGGCTTTCTGGGTTCTGGTTTTCGGCCGGGATCTCGACCCTATACAGACATGAAACCAAAGCTCAAGGCCACCAGAAACTGGTAGATACTTAATTGCCTAGGACTGTTTTCACTTCATTTCTGATTGTACAGTTGCTTCCTTATTTTTTCCCCTGAAGCTCAGCCATTCATACATAAGGGAATATGAGTATTTCACATAACACTCTCATAGGGTTCACAATGGAATGTCCAGATCTCTTGGTAAAATATTGTGAGATACAGACGTCTTCTCTCAAGGTTCAAGGTTCTTTCTTCCCATGTCTTTAGGGCCAGGAAGGAGGGGTAAAAAGTGAGAAAGTGAGTTGTAAGCCCTCGGTTTTGGCATCACTATCTATTCAATTGGAACAAGGTTTGATCGTGGTAGAGACTGATAATACAGGAAGTTGGAAGACAGAAATTTGGTTCAGAAAATGCGGTATATTTTGACACTAATTAAAACTTCTTGATTGTGTTCTAATGGTCAGCAATCTCCTGTGAAAAATGGGAGTGAGGATAGAGCCACGAGTTTCTAACTTTGCTTGCAATGTTTAACGTAAGCAAAGTGCCATTTTAAAAATAATCTTAGAATTCCATTGAATTTTATTGCCTTTATTCTTTATTGTAAATAATAATTTAAATTGTTTATTATAACATGTTATAAATGCTACCTTTTTATTCATGTGAAATAATATAGTCTATTACTATGATTGTGTTTTACTTAGAGCCATTATCTTGCAGTGACTATAAAAAGATATTGTTCTTGTCTTCCGGAAATGGTGATAGTGCAAGTTGAGCTGAAACTGAACCATTATCACTATAGACCAGGCTGTATTTGGTAGTATACTTTGTGTGTATTAACATATTTATTTTTATGCCCTTCATTTGCAAATTTTCATACACCTTTCCCAGTGTGTGGGTGTGTACCTATTTTCCAAGTTGATACACAAATAACAAACAAGGATGACAGTAGCATAGTTATATAGCAATGGAATATCTTAGGAATTTTAGGGAAAAAAAATTTTAGGAAAAAAAATATTTTACATTTTACTACTAAAGGTGTAAGTGAAAGATACTGGAAGGCCCATATAACAGGAGTTAATAAACCCAAATTTTAGTAACTCAGCAACTACCTCTCCTAAATAATACAGATTTTGCACACACAGTTCAAGTGGCTTAAATTTCATTATTTAGTTGTTACTTAGTTATTATTCCTATGAAAGAGTGAGTCATGAAATTTGTTTCCATCATACTTAAACTCAGAATTTCAAGCAGTTTTATGAAACCTGCATACTTTTATGATATTTTACCTCCTTTTCCCTTACTGTTTACCTTGGCAAGTGTATAAAGCTTCTTAACTTATTACCACGTAATCAGGTTCATCTTAAGGCTGAGGCGGGTAACAAGCTGCCAACCATATTATTTTTAAGGGCTTTATAGAAATGATCTAACCATTCTAGCATTAAAAAAAAATCACACAGACCAAGAATCCAGGCACTGGAGTATGAGAGGAAGATGTCGGGATTGGCGTCCTAGCTATCACTCGCTAACCACGTGAAGTTGTAGGTCAAGGAAGGTGAAATGCCAATTACATACAGTTCTAACTAATCCTTTCTATGTATGCTGGCACATTTTTAACCTCACGAGCTTCAGTTCTGTCCACTGAAAAGCGATGATGCTGCTCTGCACAGAAGATGGCTTGTCAGGCATAAACAAAGTGGTATGTTTTGTTGCCTCTTAAACCATAAAGCGCTATAAATATGTGCTGTAATCAAATTGCATTTTGTAGAGTATTGTGGATTCTAACTTGCATTTTCACTTTAAGCCCTATGATTTTAATTTTATCTGGAAATTAACTTTTATATGGGTTGGCAGATAAAGAAATGTGAGAATATTGGAAAAGTAAAGGTTAGGATCACACACGATCAAGGGAAATGAAAAGGTCACTTTTTAGGAAAGAAAAATAAATTTAACAATATCTGTGAAATTTTATTTTATTTTTTGAGATTTTAAAATAAATTTTAGAAGTGATTGGGCTGTTCCTTTAGGCAACTGGTTCTCCTCATTATCATTATCATCACATCCTTATCCTTAGCTTCATTCACAGATAAAAATAATCAAAATAAAATATAATAAAGTATTCCCCTAAAATAATAAAAATAAAGTAAAGTAGACTCCCTCATTAATGGTGTGAATTCTTAACTTGGTGGAATGAAGGGAGTCTCCAGAAAGTTGTACAAAGGACTGACAGTGTTTTCTAGAACTCACTTATGGGGGAGTTGCTACAGAGGCCTCGTTTTCCTCCTGCAAGAGGAGGTCTCTGACCAACACCTGGCAACAGTCTATGATAAAACTGTTCACACCCAGACTCTGAAATACTTACGGATGAATGGTAAGAGATTTTTGATACTGTTATAGAAACTAAGGCAAAAAGTAGAAATTCATTAAATGCAGATAGGTATTTGAAAAAAAGAAATATATATATATATATATATACCCAATGCACATACATGCAGCAACACTGCTCATTTCCAAATTTACCAAGGTGAAGCAAGCTACAGTCTGGTAAATGCATTGAACTCCATGTGTTTCACATACATTAGCAAGCCTGAAACAATTGCTTTGTGTTAAACCCAAAAATGTCTGTCAGGAAAGCAGGCAAGTGTCTGCCCGCTAACAGGGCTGGAGGAAAAGGCCACATGAGCACAGAAGCTGACAGGGTTGTTTACAGAGGCTCAGACTGGTGGGCATCTCCCGTGGAGGGAGGGGCCAGGGAGGGGAATGGTAGTAGACCATAAAGAAGAGCCCTGTCTGTCATGATGGAAGCCAGCTGGCACACTGAGGGAGGACTGAGCTCAGGCTGCTCCCATGCATGGTGGGTATCTTCGATTGTGATGTCACGGCTGCCTAGGGCATCACAAATTCCCAATTTCATGCTTTTTATGAATAATGGCTCAGTGGTTAGTACCCAGCCAGAGGAATTCAAAATAAAAAATGTTTTGCTGCTTGTGACACTTGGCCACAGAAAGGAGAATTTTATGTATCCTCTAGTCAAAGCATTGTCTACTAATATACCTCATATTATTCACTAAGAAAAAAATTCAAATGGTTTTCAGAACAGATCTGAGGATCCTGAGTATGTTAAATTGACATTTCTAATCTTTTCCAAACAAAGCCTATAATGGGAGCACGAAGTACATAGGGATTAGAAATGATATTCAAATATTTCAACTTGTTTGTAGTTATTATAAACATATATGTGTATTTACATGTATACATTCATATACAATGGAGTACTGATGAATATATACAATTTTAATTAGCCCCTCTGATATTATCAGTAACATATTGATTGTCTATTGCCCCTCAAAGATTTTGTTTAAAAAAAAGATAAACAGAAGAGGAAGACTCTAATAAATATAAAATGAGTTTTATGGATTGTTTATCCTTAAGTTACAGGTCATGTAGGTGAGAAACAACCTTTGGAGTCAGAAAGAATGGAGTTTGAATTCTAGCACTACCATTTTATAATAATAATGAAAATAAATTGAGTTAATATTTATAGAATGCTTACTGTATGCAAGGTGCTCTGTACCAGGCATTATCCACTATATTATTTATTATCTATAGACTATTATTTATCATCCTTACAGCAATCCTATGAGGTAAATGATTAGAAAATATATCTGCTCTTATAGCTACAAATTCTAGCTCCTCAAAGATTTCCCAATTTACATCTCTGGGCCCCATCGTTCTCCCAGTTTCCAAGCCTCTGTGTCTGCTTGGCTGACAGGAGTCCCAGCATTCTGTCAATGCAACACGTCAAACGCTGAATTTATCAACTCCCCTTGCCCCCATCAAATTAGTGCCCTCATGCCACCAACTTCCTTATTTTTATGGCATGTGCCTTATTTTAATGAAATGTTATCCATCCCCTAGATAGGATTTCTCCTTTTCCCCTTCCCTAAATATTCATTCAGTCCAAGTTTGCAATGTCTTTTTTCATCTTGATGCTCTCTTTTCAATTCCTATTGCTCTCAGGCTTAATAACCACTGGGCTGACTGGTCTCTTTGTATTTTTGCTTGTGGACATCAGCTAAATGCTTCGTTTTGCATGGAAATGATACCACATCTAGTGCATTCAGTTTCCCACTCATTTCTCTCCTCTCGGGCCTTCAGTTCCTATAGCCCTAGCTTTACATTTACCTGATGATGAAAACAGGAGCAGTCCCAGGGGACGTCCAACCTATGTTGACCCCCTTGCCATCTGTATAGCACACCTGCATATTCTACTCTGCTTCCTATCTAAAACCCACAGAGATGTTCCTGTGGTAGGTGAAGTAGTCCCCGTAAAGAGATCGATTTCCTAATCACCACACCTGTGAATATGTTAGCTTACATGGCAAAAAATGATTTCACAGATGAAAGTAAGGTTACAGACTTCAACAGAAGGAGATTATCCTGGACTTGAACCCATAAAAGCAGAGAACTTACCCTGCCTGAAGGAGTGTGGAGAAATGAGGCAGAAATGTGGCTGAAAAGTTAGTGGAATTCGATGCCTGAGAAGGACTCCAGTGCTGTTGCCGGTTAACACAGAAGGGGGCAACATGACGAGGAATGCCTGTGACTTTAAGGAGCTGAGTCTCCTGATTGTCAGCCAGGAAGGAAATGTGGACCTTAGTCATACAACCACAAGGTACTTAGTTCTGCCAACAACTTGAATGAGCTTGGAAGTGGATTCTCTTCCACAGTCTCCATATTAAAGCCAACTCTGGCCAACACTTTGATTTTGGCCTTGTGATACACTGAACAGAAGACTCAGCCAAATCCTCCCAGTCCCCACACACTCTGACCTACAGAACTTTCAGTTTGTGTTGTCTGAAGCTGAAAGCCTATGGTAATTTGTTATAATAGTTGGAGAAAACTAATATAGGTCCCATTTCTGTTTACTTACTCAATGATCTTGAATGCCACAGTCCTCCCTTCCCTCTTTAGCATCATCAGCTTTTCATCTCAGTCTCATCAGCATATGAAATGATATTATTTCTTCCATCTTAAAACAAACAAATCTCTCTTGGGTCTACTTTCCCCTCCAGCTACTGTTTTATTCCTCTATTCTCCCTATTCTTCCCTGTGTATATTCCTTATCTCTCCTTAAGTTAAAACTCTGAAAGAATTGTCTCTTTTAGTACTTGTGTCTGCACTTACCCTCTTTCCATTTTTCTCTTTTCACTATAATCAGGCATTTGCCCCCCACTGGTACACTTAAAATCTGCTTGGAAGAGTCACCAGTTCCTACATATTGCTAAATCCAAATGTTTAATCTCAGTTCTCATCTTCCTTGACCTATATCTAGCATTTGACATAAGTAACTCCTTCCTCTTCTTTGAAATATCTTTTCATTCATCTTCCAGAACCCCACAATTTGATTTTCTTCCTAACTCACCACTTCTCCTTTTAAATTTCCTTCTTTGGTCTTTCCTCATTTTGGGGGGTTCTTAATATTGTATTGTCACAGGACTTAGTGGTCCTCAGACCTTTTCTTATCTATACTTATTCCTTTGGTGTAGGAGTCCCATGACTAACCAGGCCTGCATCTGCTTTAGCTTTAGCTGTCTTGCCAGGGTGTTCTATGTACCCCAGGGCACCCTGGCTGGTGCCTGCCTCAGCTCCAGCCATCCTGCCAAGGTACTGTCTGTATGGAGAGTTCTGGAAACCCCTGATCCATGCCCAACTCAACTACAGTCATCCTGGCAGGCAGTCCCAGCATAAAGTGCCCTGGGACACCCAGCCCATGCCAGCCACAGCTCTAAGCAGCCAAATAAATTCACCAGGCATACACAATCTACACAGGGGATGACTATACGCAAGACCATTCTTTCAAGGTTAGAAACAGCTCTTGTGCCTAATTTATGGAAACAAACACAGAAAGTCAAGCAAAATGAGGACGGAGAGAAATATGCTCCAAACAAAAGAGCAAGACAAAACCTCAGGGGAAAAAGAAAAAAAACTAAATGCAATGGAGATAACAAATCTACCTGATAAAGAGTTCAAAGTAATGGTCATAAAGTTGTTCACTAAACTAGAAAGAAGAGTGGATGAACTCAGTGGTAACTTCAACAAAAAGATAAAATATAAAAAAGAAGCAGTTAGAGTTGAAGAATATAATAACTGAAATGAAAAGAATACCAGAGTGAATCAAGAGTAAATTAGGGGATAAAGAAGAATGAATCAGCGATCTGTAAAAGAGGGTAATGGAAAGCACAGAAGTTGAACAGCAAAAATATAAAAGAATTTTAAAAAATGAGGATATGTTAAGGATTCTCTTGGACATCAAGTGAGCAAACATTTGCATTATAGGGGTCTCAGAAAAAAAAAGGAGAAAACAGCAGAAAACTTATTTGAAGAAACAATAGCTGAAAATTTTTCTAACGTGGAAAAGGAAACAGACATCCTGTTTCAGGAAGCACAGAGAGTTCCAAACAAGATGAACCCAAGGAGGTCCCCACCATGACATATAATAATTAAAATGTCAAAGATTAAATATAAAGAGAGAATTATAAAAGCAGCAAGAGAGAAGCAATTAGTAGCATACAAGGGAAACCACATAAGGTTGTCAGCCTATTTTTCAGCAGAAACTTTGCAGGCCAGAAAGGGTGGCATGATATATTCCAAGTGCTGAAGGGAAGAAAACCTACAACCAAGAATACTCTACCCAGCAAGATTATCATTCAGAATTGAGAGAGATAAAGAGTTTCCCAGACAAACAAGAGTTAAAGGAATTCATCCCACTGAACCAGCCTTACAAGAAATGTTAAAGGGATTTCCTTAAGTGGAAAAGAAAAAGCCATGATTAAAAGTAAGGAAATTATAAAAGGAAAAAATTTCATGAGTAAAAGCAAACATACAGTAAAGGTAGTAGAGCAATCACTTATAAAGCTAGTATGAAGGTTAAAAGACAAAAGTAAAATCAATTGTATCTAAAAAATTAGCTAAGGAGACTCACAAAATAAAAAGATGTAAACTATGAAAACATATAAATAAAACATAGAGGGGGGAGTAAAAATTAAGTTCTTTTAGGATGTGCTCAAATTGAAGTGACCATCAACTTAATGTAGACTGTTATATCCTTAGGATGTTATAAATGAACCTCATGGTAACCACAAACCAAAAACCTATAATAGATACACAGAAAAATAAAGAGAAAGAAAGCTAAGTATAACGCAAAAAATGGTCATCAATCACAAGGAAAGAGAGCAAAAGAAAAAGAAAAGAACAGAGAAGAATTACAAAAACAACCAGAAAAAAATTTAACAAAGTGGAAATAAGTACATACCTATCCATAATTTAAATGTAAACAGTCTAAATGCTTCCACAAAAGACATAATGTTATAGAACAGATTAAAAAAAAAAAAAAGACCCTATGTGCTGCCTACAATATCACTTCAGACCTAAAGACACATATAGACTGAGAGTGAAGAGATGGAAAAAGATATTCTCTGCCTATGGAAGGAAAAAAATGCCAGGGAAGAAATACTTACATCAGATGAAAGACTTTAAAACAAAGACTGTAACAAGAGACAAAGAAGGGCATTACATAATGAAGTATCAATCCAAAAAGAGGATATAACAATTGTAAATATCTATGCACCCAACACTGGAGCACCTAAATACATAAAGCAAATATTACCAGACATAAAGGGAAAAATCAACAGTAATACAGTAACAGTAGGGGACTTTAATACCTCCACTTACATATTGGATAGATCATTCAAACAGAAAATCAACAGGAAAACAGTGGCTTTGAATGACACATTAGACCAGATGGACTTAACAGATATATACAGAACATGCCACCCCCACAATCCTTATATCAGACAAATTAGATTTTAAACCAAAGACTGTAATAAGAGATGAGGAAGGACATTATATCCTACTTTAAGGATCTATCCAACAAGAAGATCTAACAATTGTAAATATCTATGCCCCTAACATGGGAGCAGCCAATTATATAAGGCAATTAATAACAAAAGCAAAGAAACACATCGACAACAATACAATAATAGTGGGGGACTTTAACACCCCCCTCACTGAAATGGACAGATCGTCTAAGCAAAAGATCAACAAGGAAATAAAGACTTTAAATGACACACTGGACCAAATGGACTTCACAGACCTATTCAGAACATTCCACCCCAAAGCAACAGAATACACATTCTTTTCTAGTGCCCATGGAACATTCTTCAGAATAGATCACATCCTAGGTCATAAATCAGGTCTCAACTGGTACCAAAAGATTGGGATCATTCCCTGCCTATTTTCAGACCACAATGCTTTGAAACTAGAACTCAATCATAAGAGGAAAGTCGGAAAGAACTCAAATCCATGGAGGCTAAAGAGCATCCTACTGAAGAATGAATGGGTCAACCAGGAAATTAAAGAAGAATTAAAAAAATACATGGAAACCAATGAAAATGAAAACACAACTATTCAAAATCTTTGGGATGCAGCAAAGGCAGTCCTAAGAGGAAAGTATATAGCAATACAAGCCTTTCTCAAGAAACAAGAAAGATCTCAAGTACACAACCTAACCCTACACCTAAAGGAGCTGGAAAAAGAACAGCAAATAAAGCCTAAACCCAGCAGGAGAAGAGAAATAATAAAGATCAGAGCAGAAATCAATGAAATAGAAACTAAAAGAACAGTGGAACAGATCAACGAAACAAGGAGCTGGTTCTTTGAAAGAATTAACAAGATTGATAAGCCCCTGGCCAGACTTATCAAAAAGAAAAGAGAAATGACCCAAATCAACAAAATCATGAATGAAAGAGGAGAGATCACAACCAACACGAAAGAAATACAAACAATTATAAGAACATATTATGAGCAACTGTATGCCAGCAAATTAGATAACCTGGAAGCAATGGATGCATTCCTAGAGATGTATCAACTACCAAAACTGAACCAGGATGAAATGGAAAACCTGAACAGACCTATAACCACTAAGGAAATAGAAGCAGTCATCAAAAATCTCCCAAAAAACAAAAGCCCAGGGCCAGATGGCTTCCCAGGGGAATTCTACCAAACATTTCAAGAAGAATTAATACCTATTCTTCTGAAACTGTTCCAAAAAATAGAAACGGAAGGAAAACTTCCAAACTCATTTTATGAGGCCAGCATTACCTTGATCCCAAAACCAGACAAAGACCCCATCAAAAAGGAGAATTACAGACCAATATCCCTGATGAACATGGATGCAAAAATTCTCACCAAAATACTAGCCAATAGGATCCAACAGTACATTAAAAGGATTATTCACCATGACCAAGTGGGATTTATCCCTGGGCTGCAAGTTTGGTTCAACATCCGCAAATCAATCAATGTGATACAATACATTAACAAAAGAAAGAACAAGAATCATATGATCCTCTCAATAGATGCAGAAAAAGCTTTTGACAAAGTACAGCATCCTTTCTTGATCAAAACTCTTCAGAGTATAGGGATAGAGGGTACATACCTCAATATCATAAAAGCCATCTATGAAAATCCTACAGCGAATATCATTCTCATTGGGGAAAAACTGAGAGCTTTCCCCCTAAGGTCAGGAACGCGGCAGGGATGTCCACTATCACCACTGCTATTCAACATAGTATTGGAAGTCCTAGCCACAGCAATCAGACAACAAAAAGAAATCAAAGGCATCCAAATTGGCAAAGAAGAAGTCAAACTCTCACTCTTTGCAGATGATATGATACTTTATGTGGAAAACCCCAAAGACTCCACCCCAAAACTGCTAGAACTCATACAGGAATTCAGTAGAGTGGCAGGATAGAAAATCAATGCACAGAAGTCAGTGGCATTCCTATACACCAACAACAAGACAGAAGAAAGAGAAATTAAGGAGTTGATCCCATTTACAATTGCACCCAAAACCATAAGATACCTAGGAATAAATCTAACCAAAGAGACAAAGGATCTGTACTCAGAAAACTATAAAATACTCATGAAAGAAATTGAGGAAGACACAAAGAAATGGAAAAACGTTCCATGCTCATGGATTGGAAGAACAAATATTGTGAAGATGTCAATGCTACCTAGAGCAATCTACACATTCAATGCAATCCCCATCAAAATACCATCCACTTTTTTCAAAGAAATGGAACAAATAATCCTAAAATTTGTATGGAACCAGAAAAGACCCCACATAGCCAGAGGAATGTTGAAAAAGAAAAGCAAAGCCGGCGGCATCACAATTCCAGACTTCCAGCTCTATTACAAAGCTGTCATCATCAAGACAGCATGGTACTGGCACAAAAACAGACACATAGATCAATGGAACAGAATAGAGAACCCAGAAATGGACCCTCAACTCTATGGTCAACTCATCTTCGACAAAGCAGGAAAGAATGTCCAATGGAACAAAGACAGTCTCTTCAACAAATGGTGTTGGGAAAATTGGACAGCCACATGCAGAAGAATGAAACTGGACCATTTCCTTACACCACACACAAAAATAGACTCCAAATGGTTGAAAGACCTCAATGTGAGACAGGAGTCCATCAAAATCCTAAAGGAGAACACAGGCAGCAACCTCTTTGACCTCAGCCACAGCAACTTCTTCCTAGAAACATCACCAAAGGCAAGGGAAGCAAGGGCAAAAATGAACTATTGGGACTTCATCAAGATAAAAAGCTTTTGCACAGCAAAAGAAACAGTCAACAAAACCAAAAGACAACCGACAGAATGGGAGAAGATATTTGCCAATGACATATCAGATAAAGGGCTAGTATCCAAAATCTATAAAGAACTCATCATACTCAACACCCAAAGAACAAATAATCCAATCAAGAAATGGGCAGAAGACATGAACAGACATTTTTCCAAAGAAGACATCCAAATGGCCAACAGACACATGAAAAAGTACTCAATATCGCTCGGCATCAGGGAAATCCAAATCAAAACCTCAATGAGATACCATCTCACACCAGTCAGAATGGCTAAAACTAACAAGTCAGGAAACGACAGATGTTGGCGGGGATGCGGAGAAAGGGGAACCCTCCTACACTGTTGGTGGGAATGCAAGCTGGTGCAGCCACTCGGGAAAACTGTATGGAGGTTCCTCAAAAAGTTGAAAATAGAGCTACCATATGATCCAGCAATTGCACTACTGGGTATTTACCCCAAAGATACAAAAGTAGGGATCCGAAGGGGTACGTGCACCCCGATGTTTATAGCAGCAATGTCCACAATAGCCAAACTGTGGAAAGAGCCAAGATGTCCATCGACAGATGAATGGATAAAGAAGATGTGGTATATATATACAATGGAATATTATGCAGCCATCAAAAGGAATGAGATCTTGCCATTTGCAACGACGTGGATGGAACTGGAGGGTATTATGCTGAGTGAAATAAGTCAAACAGAGAAAGACATGTATCATATGATCTCACTGATATGAGGAATTCTTAATTGCAGGAAACAAACTGAGGGTTGCTGGAGTGGGGGGTGGGGTGGGAGGGATGGGGTGACTGGGTGATAGACACTGGGGAGGGTATGTGCTCTGGTAAGCGCTGTGAATTGTGCAAGACTGTTGAATCTCAGATCTGTACCTCTGAAACAAATAATGCAATATATGTTAAGAAAAAAAAAAAGAAAAAGAAGAAGGTAGTGGGAGGGGAAGAATGAAGTGGGGGAAATCGGAGGGGTAGACGAACCATGAGAGATGATGGACTCTGAAAAACAAACTGAGGTTTCTAGAGGGGAGGGGGGTGGGAGGATGGGTTAGCCTGGTGGTGGGTATTGAGGAGGGCACATTCTGCATGGAGCACTGGGTGTTATGCACAAATAATGAATCATGGAACACTTCATCTAAAACTAATGATGTAATGTATGGGGATTAACATAAGAATAAAAAAAAATATATATATATATATAAAAAAAAAAGAACATGCCACCACCAAACAACAGAATACATATTCTTTTCAAGCATACATGGAACATTTTCCAGAACAGATCACACATTAGGCCATGAAACCAATCTCAATAAATTTAAGAAGACTGAAATCATATCAAGCATCTTTTCCAACCACAACAGTATGAAACTAGAAATCAATTCCAATAAAAATACCGTGAAAAACACAAACACATGGAGGCTAAACAACATGCTACTAACCAATGGGTCAAGAAAGAAATCAAAGAAGAAATTAAAAAATACATGGAGACAAATTAAAAGAAAAACACAACAGACCAAAATCTTTGGGATGTGGTGAAAGCAATTCTTAGAGGATAATTTAATTTGATACAAGCCTATGTCAAGAAACAAGAAAAATCACAAACAATCTAAACTTACACCTAAAGGAACTAGAAAAAGAACAAAGAACAAAGAAAGTTAGTAGAAGGAAGGAAATAAAAAGGATCAGAACAGTAATAAATGAAACAGACTTAAAAAAAAGAAAAGATTGAGGCGCCTGGGTGGCTCAGTTGGTTAAGCGACTGTGCCTTCGGCTCAGGTCATGATCCTGGAGTCCCTGGATCAAGTCCCGCATTGGGCTCCCTGCTTGGCAGGGAGTCTGCTTCGCCCTCTGACCCTATCCCCTCTCATGTGTTCTTTCTCTCTCTCTCAAATAAATAAAATCTTTAAAAAAAAAAAAAAAGATCAATGAAACCAAGACTTGGTTTTTGAAAAGATAAAATTGATAAACCTTTAGCCAGACTCATCAAGAAAAAAAGAAAGAGGACAAAAATAAAATCAGAAATGAAAGAGAAGTAACAATTGACATCACAGAAATACAAAGGATTATAAGAGACAACTATAAAAAAGTTTATGCCAAAATTTGGACAACCTAGAAGAAATGGATAAATTCCTAGAAACATACAATCTTCCAAAACTAGATGAAGAATACAAAATCTGAACAGAATGATTGCTAAAACAAAATTGAATAGGTAATCAAAACACTCCCAACAAACAAAAGTCCAAGACCTGGTGGCTTCACAGTGAGTTCTATCACACATTTAGAAAAGAGTTAATATCTATTCTCCTCAAACTATTCCAAACAATAGGAGAGGAAGGAAAGCTTCGAAATACATTATATGAGGCCAGCATTACCCTGATCAACCAGACAAAGGCACTACAAAAAAAGAAAACTACAGGCCAATATCCCTGATGAATATAGGTGCAAAAATCTTCAACATAATATTAGTAAACCACATTTAATACCTTAAAAGGATCACTAACCATAATGAAGTGGGATTTATCCTGAGGATGCAAGGATTGTTTAATATTTGGAAATCAACTGATGTGATAAACCACATTAACAAAATGAAAGATAAAAATCATATGATCATCTCAATGGATACAGAAAAAGCATTTGATAGAATTCAACATCCATTCATGATAAAATCTCTCAACAAAGTGGGTTTAGAGGAAAATACCTGAAAATAGAAACCATATACAACAAACCCACAGCTAACATCAGACTCAATGGTGAAAAACTGAGAGGTTTCCCTCTAAAGTTGGAACAAGACAGGGATGTCCACTCTCACCACTTCTATTCAACATAGTACTGAAAGTCTAATCACAATAATCAGACAAGAAAAAAAAGGCATCCAAATTGGTAAGGAAGGAAAAAAAACTGTCACTATTTAAAGATGACATAACACTATACATAGAAAACCCTAAAGACTTCACCAAAAAACTAGTAGAACTAATAAAGGAATTCAGTAAAGTTGCAGGATATAAAAGTATAATATACAGAAATCTGTTGTATTTCTATACACTAATAATGAAGTAGCAGAAAGAGAAAATAACAAAACAATTCTATTTACAATTGTGCCAAAACGTGCCAATTGTGCCAATTGTGACCTGTACTTTAAAAACTACAAAATACTGATGAAAAGAACTGAAGATCACATAAACAAATGGAAAGATATAACATGTTCATAGATTGAAAGAATTAATATTGTTAAGATGTCCATTCCACCTAACGCAACCTACAGATTCAATGCAATCTCTATAAATATAAAATTAGAACAAATAACCCTAAAATTTGTATGGAACCACAAAAGACCCTAAATTGCCAAAGCAATCTTGAGAAAGAAGAATATAGCTGGAGGTATATTAATCCCAGATTTCAAGATACAATACAAAGCTATAGTAATCACAACAGTATGGTACAGTATGGTATAAAAATAGATGATCAGTGAGCCCAGAAATAAACCCATGAGAATAGGGAGCCCAGAATAGAGAGCCCAGAAATAAACCCATGCATATATGGTCAATTAACCTATGACAAAGGAGGCAAGAATATATACTGGGGAAAAGCCAGGCTCTTCAGTAAATGGTGTTGAAAAAACTGGAAATCTACATGCAAAAGAATGAAACTGGACCACTTTCTAATACCATACACAAAAATAAACTCAAGATAGATTAAAGACCTAAATGTGAGGCCTGAAACCATAAAATTCCTAGAAGAAAACATAGGCAGTATTCTGTTTGACATCAGTCTTAACAGCATTTTTCTAGATATATCTCCTTACACAAGGGAAACAAAAGCAAAAATAAATTATAGGGACTATGTGAAAATAAAAAGCTTTTGTATAGCAAAGAAAACCACCAACTAAAGGAAAAGGTAACCTAATGAACAGGAGAAGATATTTGTTAATGATATATCTGATAAGAGGTAATATCCAAAATATATAAAGAACTTATACAACTCAACACCAAAAAAACAAAGAATCAGATTAAACAATGGGCAGAGGACCTGAATAGACATTTTTCCAAAGAAGACATACAGATGGTCAACAGACACATGAAAAGATGCTCAACATCATTCATTATCAGGAAAATGCAACTCAAAATCATAAATCATAAAGACATATTACTTTACAGCTGTCAGAATGGCTACAATCAAAAAGACAAGAAATAACAAGTGTTGTCCGGGATGTGGAGAAAAGGGAACCCTTGTGCACTGTTGGTGGGAATGAATGTAAATTGATGCAACCACTGTAGAAAACAGTGTGGAGGTTTATCAACTAATTAAAAATAGAAATACCATACAATTCCATAATTCCACTACTGGGTATTTATCCCCCCAAAATGAAAACACTAATTCAAAAAGACGTATGCTTATGTTTACTGAAGCATTATTAAAATAGCCAAGATATGGAAGCAGTCTAAGAGTCCATTAATAGATAGATGCATGGATAAAGAAGATATGGAACTGATATACAATGGAATATTAGTCATAAAAAAGAGTGAAATTATGCCATTTGCAGCAACATGGATGGACCTAGAAGGTATTATGCTAAGAAAATAAATCCGACAGAGAAAGATAAATACTGCATGATTTTAATTACATGTAGAATCTAACAAACAAATGAACAAACTAAAAAGCAGAAACAGACCTATAAATACAGAGAACAAACTGATGGTTGCTAGAGGGGATGGGGTTGGGCAAAATGGGTGAAGGGAGTGGGAGGTATGGGCTTCCAGTTACCGAATGAATAAGGGATGAAAGGTACAGCATAAGGCATCGAGTCAATAGCACTGTCATGGTGTTGTATGGTGAGACATGGGAGTTACACTGGTGGTGAGCACAGCAGAAGGTAGAGAGCTCTCCAATCACTCTGTTATACACATGAAACTAATGTAACATTGGGCGTCAACTATACTTCAATAAAAAATAAAATAAAAAAGGTAAAGGTTACATAGGAAAATCAGAAAAATACTAAATAAAATTTTATTTTTGACCATTTAATTCCAAATATTCAATTTCATTAATTAAAAGAAATAGAATTACTTCATTGAATCAATCAATTCAATCCATTTTTCTTAGCATCTTATATACGAAGTCCTATTCTCCATTCAGTTCTTCATTTCAGAGATTATATTTGAAAGAGGACAACTGAGTTAATAATATGAAAATTCTTATCAACCATCCTAGTCAATTTAGGTGAAAGAAGCATTTTCTTCAATTACCCAGAGCATGACCTTCTTTATTTTCTTTCCTGGGTAAACAAGCGTGAAGAATTTTGACCTTTAGATCAATTTTATAAAGTTACTCTCCAAATAAACCTATACATTATGATGGCCAAGTGACAATGAACTTGTTATTTGTGGAAGGAGCTCAAGAGCCAAAACTTGCTTCAAATCCCAACTCAGCCACTTATTCAACATGAGCTTTATGAGAAGTTATTTAATTTGTAAACCTGTTTCTTCTTCTGTAACAGGACAATTATAAAAACTGCTACCACATAGAATTAAGACAGCCATGCACAGAATTCTGAAAACAAATAAGTAAAATGTGAAAAACCCTTAGTAGAGTGGTTGGGGCTTATGTAAAAATTATTTTAACTTTTTATTGTTGTTGTTCCCCCATTTATGTTTGCCACAGTTGAATGCAAGAAAAACCTCAATTATCACAGAATTTGTAATATGAATGTCCTAGCAACATAACTTAATTAACTTTGTTAATAGACTAAATTTAAATATTTAGATTCTTATTCCACATAAAAAACAAACTCTGATAGTGTTATCATAATCATTTATCTACTCATTTTGCTTTTTATTCAAAATGACTAGCTAGCTTACATGCATATTTTCAGAAGTTTAATAAAAAAAATTGCACAACAAACAGAACTGTGCATCTTTAAAAGCAACTATACAAAAAATATCAGAAAAAAATTTTTTAATGCACTAAATGTCCTGTGACTCATTTTTAGACATTAAAAATTTAGTTTTACAGTATTAAAAACACAATTAATTTACCATTATCTATAACAAATGAAACATATCTTTTGTTCTAATTTTTATTCATATTTTAAGATATATAAAAATAGTTCCTTTTAATTCTTAGTAGCACAATGTTTGAAGAAATGTGTTAGTTAATTATGTAATTGTTTAATTTTTTTGAGAGAGAGAGAGAGCATGAACAGGGGTGGGGGAGGAAAGGGGAAGAGGAAGAGAATTTTTTTTTTTAAAGATTTTATTTATTTATTTGACAGAGAGAAAGACAGCACAAGCAGGGGGAGTGGCAAAGGAAGAAGCAGGCTCCTGGCTGAGCAAGGAGCCCGATATGGGACCCGATCCCACAACCCTGGGATCATGACCTGAGCCAAAGGCAGAGGCAGATGCTTAACTGACTGAGCCACCCAGATGCTCCAAGGAAGAGAATCTTAAGCACACTCCACAGTGAGTGCAGAGCCCCACAAGTCATGACCTAAGCCAAAATCAAGAGTCAGATGCTCAACCAACTGAGCCACGTAGGCTCCCAGAAATGTTTGTTAATTAAATTGGCAACTAAAGACAAGTTTAGAGACTTTATAAGTAAAAATTTAGAGAAATTATAGACTTAATTGAATTAAATGATCAAATTTTAAAATGAAAAAATAAAAGATCAAGATGAAAGAAGCAAAATGCAGCACAAAAGTATTATCACCGAAGTCCTAGGTAATATATGAATGTAGTATATACTTGGTTGTATGATTCTAAACATAAATGACATTAAATTATCTTAATCATTACTCTTTGAATTTTTCAGGCAATTTTTTTTTTATATTGACTTATTTACACTTTATAACTCAAAGCAGAAATAAATCAATGGGCAATCTTTGGGAAACTAATTTTGTTCTGGGGCTGATGATTCATACAAATAATAGGTTATGAGCATACCAATTTAGGGTATCTGCTCTTATAGTTTATTAAAGAACATACTCTAGAGAAGGGTATACAAAGAGAGGTCATGGGTATATGTTGTAAGGTTTCCTGACAATCACAAAGAATCTATAACAAAACAATTTTCAATAATACTATGAAATTATTATGTCCTTGAAGCAAGAACTGAATCCTTATAATAACATTTGCATCTCCTTGCTCCCTCCCTCCTTTTTTTCCCCTTTTTTCTTTCTTCTCTTCCTTCTTCTACCTCCTTCCAAAAATATTCAAGTTATTTACCTCTATACTAAATGCTCTTAGAAAAAGTGAACTTTTGTTATTCATCTGTTGGATCCATATTCTTTGTTAAAGTGATTTGAAAAGGCTTTGTATACAAGAGATATAAATACTGATTTACCATGGATGGAAGGAAAGTATCAAAACTATTCAAATAAACTAATTTTCTTGCAATTATTAATGGAATTGTCTTATTTGAATTCACTCAATTCTTCACTATGAAATGCTGAAGAAATCAAATATATTGGAAAAACATGAGTCTGGATAAATATTAGAATAGAGGGTTCAAAGGAAAAGGTTGAAACATTAGCAAAACCTAGTTTCTCATCCTGACTATGATGTTATCTAAGTGGGTGACCTGGGGTAGGTCACCTACCTTGTCTGGGCTCTAGTGTCATCATTTGTAAAGTCTAGAGGTAGGAATTCATGATCCCTAAGGATGTTTCCAGCTGTAAAGGTGTCATATACAGTCAACCTAACTAATGAAAGGAGGATATTTTACTTTGATTTATGAAACCTAATGTAATTCATTGTATTGTCTCTTTTCTCTGATGAAAGCCCCATGAGAACTGCTAATGAGGAGCCGAAGTGCCTCATAAAGTTCTCTCTTAAAACTCTATTCTTTGAGCCCCTTATCTTCACATGTTAATGAACAGGTACAAGGCTAAAGGAAGAGAAGCAGCGAAGCATAAAATGAGAAAATGGTAGAACAAGGAGTATGGTTAATCTATAAACTGAAAAGCCTGCAGTTTGACAATTGGGAACGGACCATCCACTGTAGCTAACTGCATTCTAATTGGTTGTAGTTAGAAGAAGGCTTTTGTTTTTAAACTTTTTACAAATTGGGTTTGTAAGAACTGTATATCAGGACATGGGAAAAGGATTGTTATGTGCCTTATATCTTGTTTTGTACTAGAATCCATAGTATATAAGGATTGTTTGGGGGCTATTTTTTCCTCCCTTTTATTTGTTTTATACCCGTTCATTCAATTTGGATGAAATCTCAGAGGAAGCGTGAGACTTTTTATATACTTCAGAAAATGCTTTTTTGTGTGTAGCTGTATATAAATGTTACAAATTAGTAACAGAACAAAGTGGGAAAGTGAATTAAGTAAAGGCTTTTTATTTCGGAGCATATACTTAGGAATCTAAAAACACATTTTGTATTTAATGAGTATAACAACATGTATTATTATAAGCACACAGTGGTTTCAGAATAACACTACATTTGAATCTGTGAAAAAAAAGACTATTATATAGTACCTGGATGTAGTTGGTGAATGAATGAATGAATGAATGACTGGGGGAAAAGAGAGAATGATGGGAAGGTCACTTTATATCAGAGTCGTCCTAGTGACGAAATTAGTTTGAAATTTTTTTTTAAAGATTTCATTTATTCATTTGTCAGAGAGAGAGAACACAAGCAGGGGGAGTGGGAGAGGGAGAAGCAGGCTCTCTGCTGAGCAGGGAGCCCGATGCAGGACTTGATCCCAGGAGCCTGGGACCATCACCTGAGCCGAAGGCAGACACCTAACTGACTGAGCCACCCAGGTGCCCCTTGAGGTTTGAATTTTGCCTACTAAACAGAATAAATTTATTTGGTAGCAATTTATTTTTCTCCTTCTTAATAACAATGACATAAAATAATAGTACTGACAGAAGTGATCGCACATTAGATTCATTACATATCCGGGTAATAGAGCAGAGTTTAGAGCATGGATTTGTCATGAAGAGCCATGGACTTTTGACCAGACTGCCTTAGTTGAGACCCCAGTTCATTAGTGCTGTGGCCTTAGATAAGTTTTTAAAAACTGCTTTATGTCGGGGTGCCTGGGTGGCTCACTTGGTTAAGCGACTGCCTTCGGCTCAGGTCATGATCCTGGAGTCCCGGGACCGAGTACCACATCGGGCTCCCTGCTCAGTGGGGGGTCTGCTTCTCCCTTTGACCCTCTTCCCTCTCGTGCTCTCTCTCACTCTCTCTCAAAAAAATAAAAAAATAAAAATAAATAAATAAAAACTGTTTTATGTCTTAATTTCCTCATCCTAAACAGTGGGATAACAACTGTGGCAACTTCACAATGTTGTTTTGAGTGAATCCATGAAAAGCACCTAGAACAGTGTCTAAAACATAGGGAGCCCTCTGCATTACAAAACCCAAGTGCTTACACAGACCATTCCCAATACTCGTAGGAACACACCACCGTCAGCATTATGCCCAGTTTACAGATGAGAAAACTGAGGCCTGTTGAGATGAAAATTCACCCAGTTTAACAAAGACTGCTCAGGTCTAGACCTCAACCCTGTTCTTTCCTCTTGTCTCTCTTCCTTTTCCCTTACTTGGCCTTTTCTCTAGAACAGCAATCTTGATCAGTAAGAGATAACTAGTGCTGCCACATTACATTAGTATAATTCCAGGCAGAATCAAAGGTGCCTGACATTTCAATTAGCCTGTGCAACTTTATTGAAAGTGAACTTGGAATTTCTGTTTAAGTCTCAGAAATACTGGAAATAGCTTAAGGAACTCCTCCATTTCTTTCAGATTAGGAACCACTGTGACAAGTGGTTTATGTAAAAGAGAGCTTCTAGTTTGCCATTTCATAATTCTTAACACTTCAATTTTAGTGAAATAATTTAAATATTGCCATAATTAAGATTATAAGGGAGAGGGGAAAAAAGGTCTTGTTTATTTTTTAATGGAGAATTCTTTTTCTATAATTTTCCAAATTGGAAGACACCGATGTTTTCAAAAATCAGTAGCACAACCTCCTTGAGAAGCAACGAAGAACTTTTTGCAAATGATGACTTATTTCATAGAAAGCCCAGGACATTCATTCTTTCTGTTCCTGTTTGAGGAGAAAAGAGCACCAGCATTATGGCCACTGCTAGTCTGAACATTAACACTGAGGTTTATAATCCATTTTCTGGCTTTTCCTGGCGGCTGCCGTTATTATGAAGGAGCAGGCTGGGCGGGCTCCAGGGCCACACACAGACAGCGTTCATATGTGACAGTATCTTTTATGGAGCAGAGCAAAGAGAGACACACCCTCAAAAAGGGAGGGAGGCCAGAAATGAAGCAAAGCCACAGAATACCCCTCATTATCCTAACCACCCACAGCACCAGGAAACGGTGATTCAAATCTTGGCTGAAGATGGATGAAGGCAAAGGCTGAATGATGGATAAACCCTATGAAGTTAAAATACGGTGACCTGAAGAATACAAATACTATTTTTTTTTTTTTTTTAATGTAGAACCTACTTATTCACGTTTCTGACTTTTGGGAACGGTACTTCATCAACCCTGTCCATAACAGCTCACCACTTGTTCTGTGCTTTAAGAAAACACCCTTCGCCTGGAGGTACTTACTGGGTCTAATCTCCTGCCCCTTCCCCACTCCCCGCCATGCGCTTTGCTTTCCACCCTCATGTTCCTGAGACTCTTCCTGCTCATACGGCTCTCTTCAGTATTGTTGTTTCCCTTTACTCCTTCCCCTCTCACCTCTGTCCCCCCCACCTTTGGGGTGTTGCTTGCTTTCCCCTTAGTTTGATGAAACACTTTCACTTTTGTCTTTAGAAAGTTTTTAGGTTCCACTTCTTCCTTTGGGATTTCTCCTCACTGAAACAACATCGCCATCCCCACCTCTCATGGACCTCACTCTTACCTTCCTCAGGAGCAGCCTGGCCTTGCCCCTGGCCTCACCCGGTGGCTGCCTTTGTGGTTAGCCAGCCCTGTTCCCTATGCGGTTCCTGCTAGGAGACACTGGTCTCTGAAGATGCCCCATGAAAACTTCCCTGTCTCTGAGCAGTAAGTTAAAGTGTAGGTCCCCAGTAAGGATAAAACCATTAATTTATACCAAAGCTGTTGATGCTTCTCAAATCCCAAAGAATTCAGAGTCTAATATAGTCCTGCTGCATATTTGAGTAAACACATGAACGGGTGATGAAGGGCAGTGGCATGAGAGGTTGGAAGGATACTGAGGACGGCTCACATTCTGGGCAATTTCACTGAGGGCTGGCACGACTGGGGAGAAAATAAATTCTTAACCCCCAATGTCAATGCCAAGTGCATTCTTTAAATAGCTAGATTTTGGCTACCACCTTCCCAATGTTTTTGCTGCTGTCATTCTCTGGCTATAAAAATTTTAGAATATTTTTGGGGCGCCTGGGTGGCTCAGATGGTTAAACGTCTGCTTTCGGCTCAGGTCATGATCCCAGGGTCCTGGGATCGAGTCCCGCATTGGGCTCCCTGCTTAGCAGGGAGCCTGCTTCTGCCTCTCTCTCTCTCTCTCCCTGTCTCTCATGAATAAATAAATAAAATCTAAAAAAAAAAAAAAAAAACTTTCAAAAAAAAATTTTAGAATATTTTTTACTGATTTTTTTTTTTTTTTAACAGAGCCTTAAGCTCTTTGGAGTAAATGTACTGCATGAAGCTACTAAATCAATCAAAATGGCAACACAACTTTATGGAGTATTTTTATGTTATTTTTAAGATTTTATTTATTTATTTGTCAGAGAGAGAGAGCAAGTACAAGCAGGGGGAGCGGCAGGCAGAGGGAGAAGCAGGCTCCCCACTGAGCAAGGAGCCCGATGCAGGGCTCGATCCCAGGACCCTGGGACCATGACCTGAGCCGAAGGCAGATACTTAACCTACTGAGTCACCCAGGCATCCCTATTTTTGTAAGTTACAAAATTCATTTTTTTTCCAAGTTCTATATGAGTTCTGAGGTGAATCTGGAAACTTCTTGCTTTTTTTTTTAAACATAACTTATAAAAATAGTACATGTTCATAGTAAAGTCAAACAAACAAAAATAAACCAAACAGTCCAGAAAAGGAGAGATGAAACCTAAAACCTCTCCTTCCAGCCTCATTCCCCAGAGCAGTGGTCCTCAACTGTGGACAGTTTTGCCTTCCAGGGGACATTTGGCAATTTCTAGAGACATTTCTGGTGCTCATAATGGAGAGGGAGTGGTGTTGCTACCGGCATTTCCCAGAGGGGTACAGAGTTGCTGCTAAACATTGTACAATGCCCAGGACAGCCTCCTCAGCAAGGAATTACTCAGCCCCAAGTGTCATTAGTGCCTCTACTGAGATACCCTGGCTGAAAGTGACGACTATTAGCTGTGGTTTACATATTCTTCCAGAAAAGTGTAAAATATATACGTCTATTTTTTTCATTTCTTTTTTTTACACAAATGGACTGAATGTATCCCCCATAATCTGCAACCTGCTTTTTTCCCTCAACAATGTCTCGGTGATTTTTCCGTATTGAGATGTACAATTTACCTCATTATTTCAAACTGTTGAAAAGGCTTATTATACCATAAAATATTTAACCAGCTCTCAAAAGGAGATAATTTGGTTGTCTTTCATTTTCTTCATTATAAAGGGATCTGCCAGGAAGGATTAGAAAGAGAAAGAGAAACTATACAAAGGGCTGGATTTTCCACGGTGCTTTGCTTGCTTTACTTTTGCTCAACATCTGACTTAGAGGTTACAGTCACGATGAGAGGGTGAATCAGCATCTTCTTTTCAAACCCCAGTTTTCTCTTGACTGTATTACACAGGAGTGTGGGAGGATGAAATAAGAGCGACTGTTTTTTTGGGTTTTTTTCCTACCATGCCATGGTAGAGTTTCTCCAATAGACATTTTTAATGTCTGGTTCACAAGCCAACAAATCAAGGCAGCTGTGGAAATGTTAGGCTTAGGGGGCTCACCGTATCTGAATTATATCCACAACTTTTTAAAGAACCCGGATTAGGTTTAAAATATGCTAGAGATTTAGGCTCTCCCTGAGGTTACTAAAGAAATGACCACTTCAAAGCCAACCCCTCGCTAAGTTTTTCTTCTTTTTTTCCTTCTGAAGGAGGTCAGCCCAGGAGTTCAGTCAGTTGATATCTTTTGCTGCTTTTCTGTGTCTACTTTCATTTTGGATTATAAAATTGGGGCTTGGATGTGTTACACCACTGATTCCAAACTACAGTTTTGCTATTGTTTGTATAGGGATGCTCACATTGATCATGTAAGGTAAATGTTATTTTCATGACCCCAAAGAGGCTCCCACAAGGAAAATACTATGTAATGATTTCCACTTTGCAAGAACATAACTGACCCCAAGTGTCGTATGCTTTAACTCTTAAATTATGTGGACTTCCCTATTTCATGTCACTTCAAGCTGCATGAATTTGATTTTCTCTCAAATTCGTCTCTGCGACTTGGGTGAAAACTGGCCAAAGTTCATACCTGGAGGCATTGCTTTAAAAGAAAAAACAGCTGTTTTAAGAAACTCTTGTTTCCTGGCGCGCCTGGGTGGCTCAGTTGGTTAAGCGACTGCCTTCGGCTCAGGTCATGATCCTGGAGTCCCTGGATCGAGTCCCGCATCGGGCTCCCTGCTCGGCAGGGAGTCTGCTTCTCCCTCTGACCCTCCCCCATCTCGTGCTCTCTCTCTCTGTCTCATTCTCTCTCTCAAATAAATAAGTAAAATCTTAAAAAAAAAAAAAAAAGAAAAGAAACTCTTGCTTCCCACCTATAGGGGTTATAACATTTTTTTGTTAAAATGCAAAAACAAAATGGGAAAACTGCTTTGCCTTATCCCTTCCTTTAAATATATTTATATCAGTTGTTCTGCCTTAACCTGCTATCTCCTTTCTTTAGCCTCCCTGCATTTACCCATGGCAATAGGCAGCCATCCCCATATAAACAGCTTCCTGCTTTTTCCACAGGGATAAAAATAAGAGAGTAAAACTGACCAACTGTCTTGTAAGGCCTCAAATATAAACAGGATTATTTTTAAGGGCTCTCACAGAAACGTCTGGAAGTAGCCGTAGGTCGTGAAGGGCTGGTACTGGAATCACTGGGTCCCTGGTTTATGATTTTGCTGTGAGTTCCCTAAGGGCTCTCTCATGGATGAAATGAAAGGCCACACATGAAGGCTAAGCAAGGTCCAAAAGTCAGTTATTGTTTCCTCTGCTAATGATTCACTAAGTGACTTTGAGTAATCCACTCATTTCTTCCATCCGATGAAGTTATTTGACATGAAGGAGACGTGACAGAGTTTTCTTATCTTCTCAGGAGCCAGAAGCTATCACTACAGGGTTGGAGCCAAGTCTACTTGCAATAGTTTCTCCCTCAATCTTTTGTGAGGGCACATTTATAAGGGCTCAGCTGTTGAAAGATGACTAGAAGGGAAAGTGCATCCTTGTGGAGGTAGCAGAGCGAACGGGCAAAAGGGAGTTAACACAAGAAGACCTGTTGGAAGACAAAAGGAATGTGGTAGATGTTTTCTTCATTTCGTCTATGAACTTTCCTTACCTTTGAACAACTTCATGTCTTAGACGCCATGGCAGAAGTTGCAAAGGGTAAGAAGACTGTTTAGTGATGTCCAAGAAAGAACTATTCTTCTTCTTCTTTTAATCCCTTTCCCTGGGGATTAAAAGTTCAGGAAGATTCTCAACTGGGGACACACACACAATGCTCAGTCCACCATTCCCTCATCCCGTTCCTCCATCATGATGTTTCCACACATCTTTTTCAGCTGACTTTTCTTACAGAGTAACTCATGGATTATTACAATATTGTATAGCAACATTACCCAAAAATTATTTGTATTTGTTGTTTTCGCAATCCTTAGGTGATATTAAATAGCTCAAGTGATAGGACATTCTCTTCCTTAAAGTCTATACCATAGTTTAAAATGGTGCTTTGCACGTGAGTTAGCCTCATTAAAATTAATATCTTTAAGTTTCAAAGAATGATAAGAATGAAGAACACTGTGTAACTTCTTGTCCTGTTTCTTGCCATCACAGCATCATAAAAAAAGAATAAAAGAAAAAAAAAGAATCTCTTCATTCTTCACTTGAGTGCTAAGTGAAGTGAATTGTTAACAAAACAAAACAGAAAATAACTTATTTGTGCAATACAGTTTTTAAGTTTACATGCCTAGAGAGTTGCATAAAAATAGCACAGGGCTGAACCTTCCAGGGAAGTTATTTTTTCTAATGGAACAATTACTGAAAATTGGGACTGAAATTACAGTTTGTACATTATCATGCACTGAAATTCCCTTCTACTTGACTCTAAAAAACACTGTACTATATCCAGTTGTGGGGATGAAATAAAATTACCACAGGAGATTTCTGATATCATTCTTCAACCAAAATACTGCCTGTTACACATGGAAACTCCATGAATGGGGAAAAGTAGGAAACCAAGGTGACACTAGTTGAGTTAATGCTTTGTGGATTATGACCTTTCTTAATGGAAAGGAACAAATATTCCACTTTTTTGTATGCATTAAAAATGTGTATATGTATTATATATATATACATTATAAATCTATATATTGTATTTTTATGTTTACTCACAAAATTTTGCTACTAAAAACTGTGTGATAATGACATGTATTGTATTCCTACAACTTTTTAAAATAAAAAAACTTTTGAGTCAAAGTGAACTTAAAAAGAAATCACTTTTTTTTCCCAGAGACAGATCAAATTTTCCATTTTCATGAACCAGTTATTTATTTTTAAAGGTTTATTCATTTATTTTAGAGAGAGAGAGAGAGCGCGCACATGCCAATGCATGTGCATGGGTGGGGGGAGGGGCAGAGGGAGAGGGAGAAAGGGAATCTCAAGACTCCCTGCTGAGCGCAGAACCTGACTTGGGGCTCAATCCCTGAACCCCAAGATTGTAACATGAGCTGAAATCAAGAGTTGGCCACTTAACTGACAGAGTCACCCAGGTGCCCCCTGAACCAGTTATTTATAAACACAATTACTAGTGATGTCCTGGAAAAGGAATCTAGGGGAATTCGAATTACTTTTTGAAAAATGACCCCCAATTTATTATATCCTCTCTGAAACTATTAGCAACTTGCTTTTCCTTAATATGCAAATGTCGCTGTCTCCCAGATTTTCCCATAACCATTTCTCTTTTGTTCTGCTTCTAACAGCTCACTTATTTTCCTATTTGTCAAAAAGGGCTAATGTGAGTATATGCTCTCTCTCAGAATGCCATACATTTCTTATATTTGGTTCATTTTTTTATAAGCTTTCATAAAAATCTACACATGTATTACTCACTTCTTGATTTACTGATGTGGTTCAAATACACACTTTTCAAAGTTAACGTCGTCAGTAATGGGCCAAACTAGCAGATGCCTCCTGATATGATCTTTTTCTGTGGCATTTCTGCCAAGTGCGAATCTTGAATCTAATCATGAAGAAACATCGGATAAACCTAATTAGAGGAACAATATATAAAATAAGGGGCCTATACACTTTAAAAATAATGGTAAAACACAAAAAAGGCCAAGTGATTATTCCAGATTGAAAGATACTAAAGAGACATGAGCATTACATACAGTGGCTAATCCTGGCTCAGATCCTGGACTTGGGGGACAAAAAAGCTATAAAGGATATTATTGAGACAACTGGCAACATCTGAAGATGGATTATAGATTAGGCAATTGCAGTGATGTACATTTTCTGATTTCAATAATTGCACTGTGGTTATATAAGAGAACATCTCTGGTCCTAGAAATCATATGCTGAAGTGTTTAAGTAGAAAGGGGCATGATGCCTATAATGTGCTCTCATATGATTTGTAAAAATTATATATATCTGTTATATATAATGAGAGAGAGAAAGAAAGAGAGAGAGACCTTTGCAAAAGGGATAAATGTAACAAATCGTAAGCCTGTGTAAAGTGTACACTAAACCTCATAATGTATTTTTAACTTTTCTAAGTTTGGAATAAAAATATGAAGTATGAAAATAAGAACTTAGTGAAATGAGTAATAAATATGCCCCCTATTTTATTATTTTATTCACTTTTCTAAGGGCATAACTTGGGGCTTCCTATTGTGGGGAATAATAATCCTCATGTTCATATATATTTTTTTTTCTACATCTGTTCTTGGGGTCCACATCACATAGCACAAGAGCACCAGCTTTTCCAAAACCTCCTGCTATAGTTAATGAAGAATCTGGCGCAGTGTTAATTTTGAATAAAAAAGATGTGGGTTGAATGACAGCACCAGCTGATGGGAAGCATTAATACTGTTTGATTCCATGCAAGCAGAACACATCCAGCTGTGGGGGCCTGGGAGGCCCGGAGGAGAAACATTTGAAACGAAGAAGTTTTATAAAATGCTTGTAGTCTGGAAAATAAGGAATGTTAATTATTTTTCAACAATTTTGGAAGCAAAATTAAGTCCTAGCAAAAGCATGGAAATCAGCGAGGAAAGAGAAGCATACGAAATGTTAAAACTCATTTCTTTTAGCTGTGGTCTTTTCTGTTATTCTCTAGCCTTTTCTGTCTTTTCCTTTCAATGCAATTCTTTTAAATGCAATTCTCTTTCTATTTCATTTACAAAACGTTCAGCCTTTTTGACACATTAGGGCATAATAATTCGAAATATATATGCTATATGGTATATACAGTATATGTATCATTCAAAAAACATTTGTTGAACATACTGACCTGTATACAAGCCACTGAGCTAGATCCTAACAGACTCCAAAGGTACAGAGACTTAAAGTCTGTATTTTGCAGGAACAAACAGTGTGAAGTTCAGAGTGTAGGGGACAAACAGTTACACATTATGAAAAGATTAAAATTCTGTGTCGACTGAGTGCTGTGAAGAACATGCAGTGCTGTAGGGACTGACAGAAGGGGGCATTTGGAAAGGAGTCGTTATGAGGGAAAACTCCCAGGAGAGTTTTAGGCCCAAGGCAGAGTGAAGAGAAATCCAAGGAGTGAGAGAGAAGACGGTAGGCATTTCTTCACTTTCTACTTTGCTGACCCCTTGGAAGGTATAATCAAGGGATTTTGGATTACTACATCTGTAATTTGAGTTCTAAGCCCTTAGCAGTCAAAATGTAGACATTCAGCATCCTCGTGTCCTTTCTGAGGTCTTGGCAGACTTACCCCAGGATTTTTCTGGATCTGCTACTTGGCATCGGTGTGACCTCTGAAGCCACTAGACTTAACCTTTTCTGTCTCATGGCAGCCACACCTGCTGCCCTGCTGGAGTTCCTGGGACATTTTGGGGGACCAGTCCAGCCTGATTAAGGAACTACCACTTTTTAAATGACAGGGAACTTGTAATGAGTGTGGCCTTCATTATCCTGGAGCTATCTGAAGCATCCACGTGTTAAGATGCCATAGTGTATTCTGCCCAGGGGGACCCACCATTTAGGAGCTGTTCTGTCATTCTCTCTTTAATATTGCCTCTTCAACTGTTTTTGAACTCTGATTGAAAATATGCTAGACCCTGCCTTATTCTTATTGTTTCCTAAACTCTTTTTGGTATTTTTCTTTTTCACTCCATTAGCTGAATTCAGGATCTGTCTTCTAGTTTACCAATTTTCTCTTCAGTTGTATCTATCCTCTTTACTCTGACATAATAAAATTAAAAAAAAAAAAAAAATAGGGCGCCTGGGTGGCTCAGTCGTTAAGCGTCTGCCTTTGGCTCAGGTCATGATCCCAGGGTCCTGGGATCGAGTCCCACATCCGGCTCCCTGCTCTGCGGGAAGCCTGCTCCTCCCTCTCCCATTCCCCCTGCTTGTGTTCCTGCTCTCGCTATGTCTCTGTCAAATAAATAAATAAAATCTTTAAAAAAAAAAAAAAATAGAGTCTATCCTCTTTACTCTGTCTACCGAGTTTTTAATTTCTAAGATTTCTATTTGATTCTTTGAAAAATATGCTTTTTTTTCCCTCTATAGTCTCATGTTCCTGGCTATTTTCAAGTTCTTCTTTCATTACTTTAGATTACAAATATAATTATGCTATACTCTGTATCTAAAAATTCTAATATTTGAAGTCTTTGTGGTTATTTTCTTCTGTCTTTTGTTTTGGTTGACTCTATATTTTATTGTTTCCTTGGATGTTTATGACTCTTTTTATTAGAAGCTCATATTCTTTTTAACTGTGGAATTTCTTTAATGTCCAGATTGAAGTAATATTCCTCTGAAGAGAGTTTGCATTTGCTTTTTTCAGTCATCTTCACATACCCTTTAACTGGACCCCTTTAAATAAAATGTCTTGCTAAAAGTCCTGAATCATAGAGGTAGGTAAATTTGAACTTCAGTGGTGTAAATTTTTAATATATCTTCTTCTTTATTTTCTTTCTTTTTTTCTTTTTGCTTTGCTCCGGCGTTGGGATAGGCAAATTCCATTTCTATAAAGTGGGTTTATTTTTCATTTTTCCTAAGGCTGAGAGTGTGTAGCTCTTTAATGTCTCAGCAGTCTGTGGACATAGCTTCCTACTAACTTTCCCACCTTGGGCATGTATTTATCTTCTGTCCTCAGCTACACCTCATGCAGCTGTCATGGTGGAAACTCAAGGTTTCAGTGCTTAGTTCAACCCCTCAGAGGGAAATCTGGCTTTGGCTCTTGCTTAATTCCTGGGTTTCTCCTTTCACTTTAATTTTGGCCTCTGTGGGTTCTGTTCATTTGTGCCAGCTTAGCAATGCAATTAAAGATGTATTTTTTTTCTTAATTCAACATTTTAGTCATTTTCATTGGCAGGGTCTTTCAAAATATCTGGTCTACTATAGTGCCAGAAACAGAAGTTGGCTCTAAGCTGTCTAGCAGGCAACAAGAAGAGGGAAATCTAATCAATTACATGGTCACAGAAGCCAGGAGAAAAATGGCCCTCAGTTGCTTTGGAGAGATACAACAATTTTTGGCACCAAGGCCAGACTGGGATTTTTCTCAGCAGCCATTCTAACAGGCACCATGGTCTTTCTTGTGGCTTGGATGGTCCAGGAGGCTGCTCCATCAGTCTTTGGAACTGATGTCCTTTAGAGTGCCAAGGATGGGTGGGTGTGTGGCAGTGAAGAAGCTCCAGGAAGATAAATTACTCTTTCTGCTTAGTGTTATACTCAGTACAATAGGTCCCAAGAATGATGCAGCTTTCCCAAGAGGCTTCTGAATCATCATGCCTATACTTACAGTTTCTTAGACATGCTCAGACAGATTGGAATCGCTTACAGCCAGGCACACAAGATAATTTTTTACTTAAGCAGCACAGAGTTGGCCTCTAAATGACATGGGTGGAATGGGTCTACTACCCTGTAGTAAAACTGAGTCATGGGTATCTTTTATAGCCTTTTTTTGTGGCATGGGCCAACCATCTAAAGACACGTCTCTAGATAAGCTGAAACCAAAGATCAAAATGTTTTGCAATTAAAGAATACCTTCTGTAATTGTTAGCTATTGTAGGTTTTATATCCTGTTCTCGTTACATTTGAGTGCAGTTTGCTGGTAATTAAAGTGTATAAAGTGAAAGAATACTTACTTGGTTAGACGGGACTGCTGAGATTAAAGATGTTAATTATTAGTCACATTGAAATTTGGACAGTTGTGAATGATATTTGGCTAGACTTGTTTTCTAGGTTTGTGAATGGATTATATGGCAAATGGAATCCTAGATTTCTATTTCAATGTTAATGAAAATATGTGGAAATATTAATTTAAAAAAAACTATTTGCAAGGTAATGTCAGGTGAGTTTTATTCTGAGAACAACACTAAAAACATAGTTATTTAAAGCTTTTATACCTGGGAGAGCTGGGAGGGAAAAACTTTGTATCATAAAGTAAGAAAAGTTCAGTGAATTGGTAATAGCAGTTATCAAGAAGGGATTTATGGGGTGTGAATAAACTTCAGTCAAAGGAGAAATGACTGCCTTGCAATTTTAGCTGGATTTTCGGAAAGAAAGAAAGGGTTGAAAGCAATTGTGTGAGTCCCCTTATCTTGTACAGGGAAAGCAGAACTAACGTTCTTGTCATATCTCAGAAATAATAAAAAATACTGTAAGGATTCCAGGAAGTGAATTTGAAAATCTGTGAAATAAACCATTCCTTATTGGATGGGACCCCTGCTGAAGAAAAGCCTTTCATAACAGATGGTGATTCTGGCCACATTGTGAGTTTAGCAAAAGCTCTTACCTATTTCTGAAACTGTTGGGGTCAGTAAACTTACTAGCTTGTACTCTTTGTCTTAATTTTTAACCCAGCTATTGTTCTCTCTCTCTTACAGCATGGATGATAATAGCAACTTTAAATTTATAGTCAAGTTTTTTTTGTTTTTTATGGTTTCTATGGTTGTTTCCCTGGCTTCTAACCATGTTTTCCCATCTTAGACAAGTTCTCCACAATGGCATAAAGGTGACACAGCAGGTAGAATATATGGATTCCCGCCTTTGCTTCGTAAGCAGGAAATTACTGTTCTTAGGTTCAAGGATTTTTCTCCCCCTTCCTCAAAAATAAGAAATCCTGTCTTGCCAGCTTGAAGAGCTCTGTTCCTAAGCACCGGAGGTCAATGTGAATGTTCAAGCTCGTGAGTAGATTCTACATCTACAATCTTGTCAAAATTTAGAGAAAGAGCTTGAAGAATAACCATTTCCTTTCTCATCTCCACTCACTGGAACTGAATCAGTCCCTATAATATTACCACATTGGTTTCCCACTGACCATTTTCACATGAACTTGTAAAGCACATAAAGAAATAATTGTTTACCCAAAGATGCTTTCAACTATGATAGGAGAGTAATCACCCACTGTAAAGATAGGAATGGCTTTTTGTTTTGAACCTAAGTGTTTATGTTATTTTAAGAAGGGGAAGCAGGGGTGATTATACTTATACTCAAAAGCTTGTTCTGTAAATTTCAAAATTAAATGGAAATACTATTTTAAATTTATGAAGTAAAACAATGTGGAAATTACATTGGGTGGTAGTTTATTTCCCACATTATAATATCTAATTTAAGTGAGCTTCTCCTCATCTGCGTCAAGATTTCAGTATAAAGCATCGAGATTTACCTGATTTATTTTCTATTTAAGTATTATATTCTCCGAATTCATGACTTCCTATTATTCACATGATTTTAGGACTTTTCAGAAAATGTCAAAAGGCCCTCATCCACATAGGAAAGATGATATACAAATGACCACTCATGCATTGGTTCAGGTGTAAATGCTCTTCCAGTGCTGATTGGTTTAAAAGTCTCCACAATTGGGGGCACCTGAGAGGCTCAGTTGGTTAAGCTCAGATCAGATCTCAGGGTCCTGGGATCGAGTCCCGCAATGGGGTTGGCGCTCCGCAGGGAGTCTGCTTGTCCCTCTCCCTCTGTTCCTGCCCCTGCTCTCTCTCTCCCTCTAAATTAAATAAATAAAATAATAAATAAATAAATAAATAAATAAATAAATGTATGTTTTCACAAATGAAAACATATAAAGAACCTATAGGATCAACGCTCTTTATTAGGATAATCTTTCCCACGTTGTGGAAATCCTTTCTCTAGGGTCTGTAGTTTGATCAGGAGGGTAGAAAGGGTGCAGTAGTTGGTGGAAGCGGTAGTTTTTGTCTGCTCGGCATCATTCCCCTCCTCCCCCTTTTACTCCTTCCCCATTCTCAGTGGTCCAGGTGGTGATGTCAATCAGAACGGTCTGGCCCCACTTACTGGGTAAGCATGTGATCAAGGCTAGCTATTGGAGTGCCCCAGATTAATTCAGGAATGTGCATGTGACTCAAGAAAGATAAATTAGTGTCTTTCCTGAGATTGATACAGGGTTTTAATGGGTGGGGAATGTAGAATTCCACTGCGATTGCTAAGCAGGGCAAATGTGCATCTGGGGCTGACGAATGCCATCATGTCTGACACACACAGAAAAAGCCAGCCTGTTATAGAACAAGTGGAGATAAGCATACTGAAAGGTGGAGGAGAGAGGCAGAACTCTAAGCACGTTGTTTACCTGTGGATCCACCCATACTTAAAGATACATCTACTCTGACTTCCCAAACACACAGACTCTGTACATTCTCCCTTTTTGTAAGCCGGTTTGAGTTGGGTTTCTGACACATCTAACCCAAAAGGGTCTTAACTAATGGAGTCCCTATTGCAGAATTTCTGTCAAGACTGGACTGCAATTCTGCTAATATCTTTCTACCACTCTCTTTCTCTCTCTTTTTTTTCCCTACCGTCTGACCAACAACTGCGTAAGATATTTTGAAGCTTTTATGCTAATCTGAACAAATTCACCAGAACACAAAGAATGATTTCACAGTACAATTCAAACATAAATTCCCCATCGAGAAAACATGGAGATGTTTGTAGTTACCCATGGCCTATGCAATAATAACTTCGGGTGTAATGCTTTTATTTACAGTTACTGTTGGGTAGAGCTGCAGGGACCCTGGGAGTTAACCTGTGGGACAATGCAAAGAGGAGCATATATTCTTTCAAGGCACTTGTAGCTGTCATTTTATTTTTTGAGAGTTATGAATGGAGGTATTGTTGCAAACAGCTGTACTGTGAAGGCATTTAAGCCAGTTATTACTGCCTGTGGTGTCTGCACTCAAAATGTTGCAAACACTGAAATTATGATTTACAGAGGTGAAAAATATAAGTTTTGTAAGATCTGGCATGCCTGGCTCTGTCTCTTTATATTACTGGACAGATTCTTTTGTAATGATTCTAAGGCTGAGTGCTTGTAATCCCAATTAATTCAAAAGAGATGGCCAGGCTATGTCACAGAACTCGTAATAACATGTTAATTAGGAAAGCAATATGGTGACACCAATGTTATTTTTAATGTATTTAATTATTTCTCAATATGTTATATTAAACCTCTATTACATGGAACATAATCTGAAGACTTAGAATATAGTAAAATAATTTTTAAATGTTACAAAGCTAAGATGATGATGAATTTGGTTGAACTGAACTGAAATGACAAATATATTTTGGGATTGAAAAAAATAATTTTATGTTTTCTGGAAGAAGTCTTTAGTATATTGTCTGACAGTTCACTTCCTTCCAGTAAAAGACCATCCTTAATACCTTTAGATCGACTGTCACACCCAGTTCAGTTCACTAATCTCTGCTAAAGTTCCTTCTCTTCTTATTTTGCCCAAGTCATGATGTCACCCTACAAATGCTCCCTTTGGTTGAGACTGATATAGCAATTCAGTAATTGGGTTGCCCTTTTAGCATAGTAAATCCCATACCATTTCATGTCCTTTGGTTCTTGGGTTAATGGAGAATTATTTCCAGAATATTTGCCAAAGAGTAGCCAATAGAAAATTTCCTAATTAGTTTATGAGTTAACAGAAGATAAGATTTCTATTCAATTTGTATGCAGAGCATTGTCCAGATATTATTGTGTTAGTCTAATTTTTTTAACTTAAAAAATTTTAAAGATCGCTGATTTTCTTTTGAAAGGAAGGCATCTCATAGTTCATCTAGGAAAATATTCTCTATTCACAGGTGCCTCAGGATGCTTTGGGTTGCATGTAACACAAAACTGAATCAAAATGCCGTTAGTAAAAATGGCAATTCTGGGGCTCACAGCACTGAATGTTCTAGGTGACAGAAGAGGCTTTCTCCAGAGCTCGGGCTCTGACTAGGCCCAGGTTTCTCTCTCTAGTTTTTTGTCCTGTTTCTCAGTACAGATCACAGAATGGGGCTAACAGCTCCTAGCCACATGCTTCCTCACACTTCCACTAGGAAAAAGAGTCTGCCTTCCTGATAATTCAAACAAAATCCCCCAAGTGAGCTTTCCTGGCCCTGATTGGCTTGACTTGAGTCATATGGCAGTCTTTCTTTTGAATTAAACTCTGTGATTAATGGGATTGGATTTGCTGAGTGGTTTAAGGGAACCAACTTCCAGTCCTGGAGCTGAAGCCAGGATCAATCCCATACTAACCCCACTGAAGGGAAATTCAGGTTGCCATACTGGGTAATGGATGTTATGATATGAGAGAGAATCCAAGCATTTTGGCCCAGTCACATACTAAGCAGCAAAGCTGCATCTGGAACCTAATTCACTATCAATTGTTTGTCAATAAAGATATATGAACTACTGTATAAATTTATACAAATCTGACAGTAGATTTGTGGAAACACTGTGGTTGTCCAGCACAATCTTTATCAATGTGTGTTCTGAGATTCACTTTATAAAAGACATGAGGTGCCTGGGAAGAATGCAGATTGCGGGGCCCCATCTTGGATTTGCTGAATCAGAATTTGTGTGGGTGGGACTCAGGAACTTGTGTCTTAAATATGTCTCCTTAGCAAATGTCCTGCACACTAAAACATACATTGCCTACATTGTCGTGTAACCCATAAGCTGTTACGGTTAACCAACATTCTATAACTACTTTACTATGGCTGCATCTTGAACTGTATTTGGAAGTATTTTCTATAACATTTCTTTATATTGACCATCTGGTTAAGATTATAAATATTTCTAAACAATAATCCAGTCTCAACTCTGTTAAGAGGATTGTAAGGACTTGCTAAATTTATCAGGTGAGGAGGAAAATCTGCAGAAGATTGACAGGCACAGCTGAGACGCATCTCTGTGCTACACTCAAAGGGAGTGTCAGCGACTATAAAAATGGTGACGTTAGGACCAGCAGGAAAAATATAAATATATTTGCTATGACAAATGGCATCAAATAAAGCATGCTATTACCCACTTATGTATATTTACTTTTCAGAACTCTTCTAAATTGTCTTCAGAATATGATTGATACCTTAACAACTTGCTCAATTTGTGACACTTGGATAGTAAAAGTAGGGTGTTGACAGCAACTACTGAAAATCATATGAATGCTGATTGTGACTTACAATAAAAAACACAACATTTACTGCACAGCTCTGTCGGATCCTTGTTCTTGTCTGACAGCACAGGTCCCAAGACAAATTTTCCGCCAGCTTCCTAGAAATGACCTACACAGGACCTGCCGTCTCCTACATAGCTCCCACTGAGAGCCCAAGATGACTTTTGCTACCTCATAAGCAGCGTTTCTTGGACACCTAGTGGCGGCTGATTATCAGCATTGCTTTGAGAGAATAAACAGTGCTTGTGGAGGAACGGTGAAATTAAGATTATTACCACCGTAAATCTGACTTTTTTTTTTGTTTTCATTGCACTTCTTACAATGCTATAGATTCTGAGATGTGATATTGAACCACTGTCTGTTTAGGAAGTTGGCATAATTTTTATGTGCTGCCTGAGGAGAAAATAATGTAAATCGAGTGGGGAAATAAAATTTTATAAGCAAGAGTGATTTGAAATAAAATATCAAGGGCGCCTGGCTGGCTCAGTTGGTCGAGCGTGCAACTCTTGATCTTGGGGTTGTAAATTTGAACCCCATGTTGGGTGTAGAGATTACTTAAAAATGAAATCTTAAAAAAAATAAAAATAAAATATCAGTGGAATATGGTCTCTCAAAAGAATAATAGATATTTACTGTATATTCACAAATACTGAGTCCTCAGTATTTCTGAGTATACCAAACTATATGTTAAGCAATTTACATTGAGGTAATTTATTTAATCTTTAGAACCACCCTAGGAGGTAGTTTTTGCTATTATACCCATTTTACAGATGAGGAACCTGGGGGCATGGGGAAGTTGATAAATTTGCCTAAGTTCATACATCTAGTAAGTTAAGGAATTGGAATTTAAATCCAGGCACTGTGGATCCAGGTCCACACTCTTCACCATCCAAGTATAGAATGGTTACGTGTGATTTTAATGTGTCATGATAAATCAAGAATTAGATTAAAATTTCCCAATGTCTTTTAACAATGAGTTCAGTAGAGCAGAGACAGCAAAAAGATAGCAAGTAGTATTAAGCAGTATATAGCAGTATAAAGATTTTATGACTATGATTTCAAGCTATGCTCAATCGCTGATAAATATGAGATTTGGTTAAAGAAAAGTCTTGGGCATGTGCAACAAGAATTAGATCTAAAATACATGGACCACCGGCCTCTATGATGACAGTGTCATTAATCTACCACAAGCTTGACAGTCCCTTTGAGCTGGTTTTACAGTAGTGCATATTATTTGTTTAAATCATGCAGATTTTTTCATCTGATTCTGTGTGGCCAATGTAGCCAGCATGCGAGATGATGGACCAGCATCAGGAATGTCTCTATGGTTATGAAACTACACATGATCACCCTAGAATTTCCTTGGTACCTAAAACCCCTGCCTTGTTTGCGGGGCACTCTTTCTAACCAAAGGGCAGATGCTGGGTGATGGCAGCAATGCTAGATAGCTATGAGTGTTTACAGTTTGTGTTACCTCTCGAGTACATTCTTATTTATTTATTCATTTATTTAAGATTTTATTTATTTGACAGAGAGACAGCGAGAGCAGGAACACAAGCAGGGGGAGTGGGAGAGGGAGAAGCAGGCTTCCCCCTGAGCAGGGAGCCCAGGAGCCGGAGGCGCTCGATCCCAGGACCCTGGGACCATGACCTGAGCTGAAGGCAGACGCTTAACGCCTGAGCCACCCAGGCGCCCCCTCAAGTACATTTTTAATACCGGTGATGAAAATAAGCTTAAAATCTCACCCATTGTGGCAAACAGTTATTTGCACTTTTTATGTATTCCTTTCCAGCCTCTGTCCGTCTACAGACAGAATTTTATATGTTTATAATCTTGCTGTGTATATAATTTTCGGTCCTGGTTTTTATTTAACATTTCCCATGCTCCCACAATTTTTATAGTTGTTATCACAACAGCTGCACAATAAACCATTGAGTTGATTATCTTATTTTATGAAACTATGTTCCAATTGTTGAGACTTTTGCTTAGAGTTTTCCACTCGTTTGCCATTAATAAACAACACTGCGAAGCGAAGCTGGGTTTAGGCCACAGGCCAAATCCTTATGCCACTACTTATTTTTGTAAATAAAGTTTCATTGGAACACATCCACACATACTCATTCACATACCATCGATTGCTGCTTTCTTACTATAATGGCAGAGGTGAGTAGTTGCAATAGAAACCAAATGGCCCACACATCCTAAAATATTTATTATCTGGCCCTTTACAGAAAAAGATCACCAATTCCAAATGATGATGGCAGTGCCCGCATTTCTTCTTTATTTTGGATAATTTCATAAAGGTAAATTCCTGGGATTGGGATTACTTGGCCCAAGTATATGACTATCATAGGATCTCAAAAAGATGTTTGCTCTTCTTCAGTTTGAAAAAAGCTATTTCCCTGTATATTTATTAGTTGTTTTTTCTCTTATGAAATGTCTGATCATGTTTCTTCTATGCTAATCTATTAGAGTCTTATTGCGTCACTTCCTAATTTGTATGAGCCTGTGGATGATTTTCTGACTTACATTAAAAGAACCAGCAATAAGATATGTTGGTTGATAACCGACTGCACATAGATACATATAATCATGCAAGCATTCATTAAAGCAGATAGAGGAGTCAGATCATAATAGTTATGAATGCCACCTTTTAAAGCTAGAATATCTGTGTTACTGATGTAAATAATACCAGTAGTTCTTTTATTACTCTCTAAATCTGTAAGATGAACTCCTGTAAGGAAAATACGTCTTTTTTATGTAATGAAAATATTTGCTTATGTAGTATTAAATTTCTCATTTGTGTATGACTCATTAAAGTAGACACCCAACTCAGCTCTGGTCCTAAATAAAAGAACCTGTTAAAATAATCTTTTTTCGCAAGATGCAGAATGTTTTTTTGTTTTTTTTTTTAAAGATTATTTATTTGAGAGGGAGAATGAGAGACAGAGAGAGCACACAAGAGGGGGTAGGGTCAGAGGGAGAAGCAGACTCCCCGCCGAGCAGGGAGCCCGATGCGGGACTCGATCCGGGGACTCCAGGACCATGACCTGAGCCGAAGGCAGCCGCTTAACCAACTGAGCCACCCAGGCGCCCCAAGATGCAGAATGTTGATAAGCTTGAGTCTCTCCCACTGTGGCTGCAAAACTTAAAGAGGGCTGTAATAAAATTACGGAAGGCAAATCTGTGACCAAATACAGGACCAGTTCCCCAGGCTCAAAGGAAGAACAGCCTCAAGGAGAAGGGGGTAAGAATTTACTTACAGTTGTTTATAACCCTAAGGAAGGTTTTTAGGCACATATCTGCTGGTAATATCTTGAAGGTACTAAATCAATGCCCTTTAATTTCCCCTTTATTATCATGCTCCCTTCTAGCTTCCTATGTCTACCGATCGGCCTTGAGGCCCATCGCCCCACAAAATAAGGGGACAATTTTGCCCAGAACAAAGATAGGACTGATCAGCCTTAGTCACAAAGCTCAATTTCTTGACATGTAGCTGGGGCAATAATTTTGAAACCCAGGCTCTGGTGGGAAGGATATTCCTTTTCTAAGTTTCTTTAGCTCCCGTTAACATAACAATGCGGTTGATTATCATACAAAAAGTGTAGCTGAAATCAACTGGAGACCCAGAGAAAGGAGAAATACTTCCCTTTTGACCTGCGAGATGAAGTAGCAGGGTGAGAGGAAGACATAGGATGGTGAGGATCCGTATTACAGTTGTTCTTCCTTCGCCCTGGGAAATACGTCCCCAGACCCCTAGCGATTGCCTGACACCGTGGACAGTACCAAACGTCATATACACTGTTTTTTCCATACATACACACCCCCGCTAAGGTTTAATTTATAAATCCGGCGCAGTAAGGGATTAAGCATAACCAATAATAAGAACAACTGTAACATGCTGTAGAACTGGTCTGTGTGCGGTATCGTTCTCAAAATATCTTATCGGACTGTACTCACCCTTCTTCCGGTGATGCTGGGGGATGGTAGAAGCCACACGAGGAGAGGAAGAGCTGAATGACGCAGGCGTGTGACGTAACACCAGGCGACTCTTGACCTTCCGACGCTCTGTCAGGGGGAGGAGCATCTGCTTCTGGACCTCGGCCGACTGCGTGCAGCCGGAACTGCAGGCAGCCAAACCACAGATAAAGGGACTGCTGTGGGGGGGGAGGACGCCGCCAGGGGCTGTGTTGGGCAAGGTGTGAGGGAAGTAGTGCCTAGTGATGGAGGCACGATGTGCCTGAGGCAGAAGTCCTTGTTTTGTTCTCTTGCCCCGTAAGGGCCACGTGGGACCCTCCGGGCGGGACCCTCCGGATGCTTTGGAGAGGAACAGGGAGAAGCTGAGAGAGCCTGCACAGAGGACAAAAGGGCCCCAGTCTGTGGAGACGAGAGTGTCCAAACGCCGTGGTGAGGGCCATGGAAACTAGGAGTGATTGCCCAGCTTGATGATCAGAGGGGACCGCGGCACCTCAGCATTCACCAGTCTAGGGCGCAGGTCACAGGCTGTGAGGATCTGAGGGACTCGTTTCTCTCAGTGCTCTACACACCCAGCTTTCTCGCCGTCCGCCAAATAACGCCGCTAAGCACAGGCTCTGAGGTCAGGCCCCCCCAAGCTTGAATCCCGATTCCAACATTTACTAGATGCCTGACCCAGGTCAAGTTACTCATTTTCCTCATTTCTCAAGTAAAGATGGGGTTGTTACGGCAGTTTAAAGAAGAAAACGTTTATAAAATGGAAAAGGTGCTCGCACAGGTTAACCCCTCGCTTGTCTCAGTGATGCAGGGTTTCTTGGGGGAGGAGCAGGGCATTAACTAGAAAGAGGCTGACTCACCAAAAGAGACAACTTAAGCTAGAAGAGAATGAGAGCATCTATAATTGTTATGTTTATTACACTCTGCCCAGTGGGGGATTAAATTAGTTACAAGAAAATAAAGAAGTTACATTTTCTTTGCATGCTTGAGTGCCGTACTTGGGAATGTGTGACTTCTGCGAAGAAGCATAGGGCCAAGAGCCCTCTCTCATCCCTTGAGTGCCTCTAGCCACTGCCTCTTCTTGACCATGACCACGTTTCTGGAACAAGTCATGTTCAGTCAAAATCTCCATTTCCCCCCCTTTCACCTTCTCCTCCCCCCACTTCTCAACTTCACAATCTAAAATCTGTCCTATGATTCCACCCAAACTGCTCCCCATCACTGCCCATGTCCTGCTGATTCATAAGCCCAATGAAGAATTTAGGAACAATTTTCTAATCTTCTTTACCTACTGCTGTGGCCATTCTTCGCTTGTTCTTGGGCTCTGTGACATGGCTGTTGGTTGCTTTCGTTTCCTCTCTAGCTGCTTCCTTCAACCTCTTGTAGTCACTCTTCCTTCCTTGGTTCCTGAAGTATTATTGTCCCGGTGCCATACTTGGCTCTTGGTTCTTCTCACTCTCTCCTTTTCCTAGTCTCCAACTTACCATATCAGCTGCCACTTGTGAAGGCAAGCACCTCCAAATCTTGAATCTGGACACGGTTTTTGAGTGCAAATACCACATATTTAATTGCCTATGAAATGTTTCTTCTTACTTGGGTGTCTCATGGATTCCTCAAAGTCAACGTATTTCCAGCTGAACTCATTCTCTTCTGCATTCCCTGCTCCCGTTTTCAAAGTTCTCCGACTGTATGGCAAATGATATTCAAGCTAGAACCTGATGATTTATCCAGAACCCCTACCTTTCCTTTACCTCCAACCACCCGATCAGCTGCCAATTCTGTGGAGTCTGCCTCTTCAATACCCTTCCTATCAGACTTCTTCCCTTCAGATCCTATCTTCTGCCTTTGCCTGCTTTGCAGCCCTCCCTGAGTCTTGCCTGGATCACTGCAAAAACCTCTACATGTTACACCTGTCCTGAGTCAGCGCCCCCTCCACTCCCTCATCAGAGAGATCTTTCAAAATGGAAATCAGAGCATTTCAGCTTCTCATTTAAACTCCTTTAATGGATCCCCATGCCTTCTAGGAATGGTTCTAGGTTGGAAGTCTGAGCTTATCATACACAATTCTTGTTGGGGCCAATCCCTCACCCCCTAATTTTGCCCCACTGCCACTCCGATCCAATGCTTCAGTGCTATCCTGCTACTGAGATTTATGTTATTTTATGCATCTGGCCTTTTTTGCACATGCTGTTCCATTTTCATAAATGCTTCCCCCTAGATAACCACCATATGTCTTTCAAACTTCAAATCAGTGTCACCCTTGGAAATCTTTTAAACTGCCCTTAGTTCTATACCTGCCTCTCTACCTGCCCCCCACCCATTATACACACATACATAGCTGCCTAGTGTTCTCTATAAAAAACCTGATTTTTAACTATGGTGTTTGTCTTGTTTTGATTCCTTCCCTAATGAGATCACACAGTATTTATCTTTTTCTGACTTACTTCACTTAGCATAAGGGGAGGTATTTCTTGAGTGCCTGGCAAGTGGTAGGCACAGAGTTACTGTTTATTGAATAAATTGATGTATAAGTGAATGAATGTGGCTTAATGCAGGTGAATGGATCTCTGGAAAATCCAGTTGTGTGAGATCAAAGACTGATAAACATGGTTATGAAGAGTAAAGACATAATGGGCAGTAGATTAAAAAGCAGTATAACAATACAAATGCCATTAACTTATACAAACCTTTTTCATTTTATTTATCTGTATTATATCTACTACATATTATTTTATTGTATATCATATTACAATACATAATTTATATTACTGTGCATAATAAGTATATGGTTGTTTTTTTTTTAAGATTTTATTTATTTATTTAACAGAGATAGCACAAGTAGACAGAGCAGCAGGCGGAGGGAGAGGGAGAAGCAGGCTCTCAGCCAAGCAAGAAGCCCAACGTGAGGCTCAATCCCAGAACCCTGGGATCGTGACCTGAGCCGAAGGCAGATGCTTAACCGACTGAGGTGCCCCAAGTATATGTTCTTTTATTTTATGTTTACTATGTAGGCCTTTTTTGTAAGCAAAAACCCTCTCCCATGTTCCTGTGAATTTACTCTTTATAGATACTTTATAGCTTTTAGCCATGTTTCCTCTGGCATTATTCAGTGAATATATAATCATCCTACCAGAGTTTACATGAACCAAATATCATCATGCAAAAAATAATAATTACACAAGTTAATCTATAAATCTGAGCTAAGAAGGATAGTGTCTGGGCATATTACAGGATGTCCCTATGTCTGTTGTTTAGGACAGCAATTTGGCTGCCTATAATTTATATGCCCTTTTCATTTTTCTCAAGCCCTAGGGATGTGGCATGATTTCATTTTTCGGAGTTGACACTTTATTACTTTCTCCTGGAATTCTTTCGGCCATGATTGGCCATGAAATGGAACATTTCTTTTTTTTTTCTCAATAATCCTTCCCTTGATGGCCCAATAAATAAGTTGAGAGACCTAGCTCTTAAAACTTGATGGTCCTTCTTAGGTGTTTTTGGAAGTTTTCTTGATTTTCCTCCAGGAATCATCCAATGAAAGGTTCAGTGCCCTTAAAATCTGTTTCTTATCCTTTTCTCTGGATAGAGATCTCCAGGTTGGCCTCTGAGGCCCCACGAGTGAAAATAAAACTTCCTCATTGGGCTTCCCTCCAGATTTTTTCCTGAGGCTTCAGACAGGCCTACATGCTGTAGAAGTCTGTGGAAGTCACCTCCTTCACTTCTAGAAAACATCTCTTTCACTCCAAGCTTGGAAGCTTAGCTCTCAAATATGGATCAGTTCTCTCTCTTATTCTGTGTTTGTTTTCCCTCTAATTTTTCAATTTTTTAATTGGAGAATAATTGACATACCATTGTATTAGCCTCAGGTGTACAACATATTGATTTGATACTAGTATGTATTGCAAAATGATCACTACAATAAGTCCAGTTAACATTGATCACCATATACAGTTACAATTTTTTTGTGTGTGTGAGGAGAACCTACAAGATCCTTTCTCCTACCTACTTTGAATATGCAGTACAGTATTATTAACTATAGTCACCATGCTGTACATTATATCCCCAGAACTCACTCATTTTATAACTGGGAATTTGTACCTTCTGATTCCCCTTCACCCATTTTGCCCACCCCTCACTCCCCACCTCAAGCAACCCACCAATCTATTATCTATATCCATGAGCTTAGTTTTTGTTTGTTTTTTATGTTCTACCTGTAAATGAGATCACACAGTATTTATCTTTTTCTGACTTATTTCACTTAGCATAATGCCCTCAAGGTCCATCAATGGCAAGATTTCATTCTTTTTTATGGTTGAATAATTTTTATCCCGTTTTCTTAAAAAATGTATTTTCTATGCAGAATCAAATTGATTCTCAACCAGGGGAGGTACTACCCAATTCCTGAGAATACTTAAAATGTATCGAAGCAATTGCATTGTCACAGTAACTAACAGTTGTTATTAGTATTTTGGAGGGGAAAGCCAGGATGAGCAATGCAGTGCATAGTCTTACATACCAAAGAATGGTCCAGCCCCAGATGCCAACAGTGCCCTTGCTGAGAAGCTCAGAGGACACAGCTGTTTCTGCTCTTGGGTAATGAATTGATTCTTTCTGGCTTTGGATTGATATCTGACTCTAATTCCACTCAAGGTTGTATAAAGGATATGGGTTTAATATGTTACAAAAGTATCTGAAAATATTCGTGTCTTATTTTTTTCATTTTATTTAATGTTCATTTATTTAATGTTCATTTATTTAATGTTCATTCATTTATTTATTTTGATTAACAGCTATTCTTATCATTAATTTAGTTGATTTTATCAATTACCTTTCCTTAATCATTTTGTTTAAGAAACTCGTCTCTCTCCAAAGGTGCTAATAATATTGCCCTCTGTTTATTGCTAAAGGATTTAGAAATTAACCTTTTGCAGTTAAGTCTTTCATAAAATGAGAATTGATAACAAATTACCCAGGTATCCTTTATTATATTATTTTATTTTAAAGATTTTATTTCTTTATTTTGAGAGAAAGAGAGAGCACACACATGTTGGGAGAGGGACAGAGGGAGAGAAGCGGACTCCCCGCTGAGCACAGAGCCTGGAGGGGAGGAAGCGGGGGGACCTGAGTCCAGATCATGACCTGAATGGAGACTAAGAGTCTGATGCCCTACTGACTGAGCCACCCAGGTGCCCCAGAATTGACATATTTGCAATATTGACTCTTCCTGTCCATGAGTATGGTTTATGTCTCTGTCTTGGATACTTCTGTACACCTCTGCAAGTCCTCTCATTCTAGACGCAGTTACAGTGACCTATTCCATGCGAACTTCAACTAGTTTCACATATGTGCAATCTGAGAGTGCTTCACCTCGCCCTAATCTCATGTCAAGTCTTTTGCTTCCTAGGCAGGTCTTTTTTTATTGTAAGATGTCTGTGGGAAACCACTCAGGTCATATATGTCACATCCTTGTTGGGGGGGGGGGGGATAGTTTATACCCTGTTTGGCAACCCTTGATCACTGGAGAATGGAAATCAATAGATAAATGAAACTACCTTCATTCACAAGGGAAGAAGGTCCTAAGACATTTTTCATAAAGTTTTTCAGATGATTCCATGGCAGCAAATATCTAGTTGCCTGTAGCAACAGCCAACTCACTAATGCATTCTTGAATTGACTCTTTCCTTCCCTGTTTAACTTCCTTTATCCTTCGTTCCTTCCTGTAAGATCAGACTCAATAAATGACTTTTACAAAAGGCATTTTGTAAAGGTTTCACCTTTAGGGGGTAGAGAGACCCAGACTAAATCAGATTTTTTAAAATTATGTTTTCTTCATTGACTTTTAATATAGATTAATAACATTCTGCATACATCTCTTATATATATTTTGTTAGACTTTTTTCTTAGGTTTGGAATATTTTTATTGTTATTGCAGTTGGTATCTTTTTTCAAAATGTTTTCTATCAATTGCTAATGTATAGAGATGAATTTAATAATTATGCATATTGATCTTATATCCAGTCTTTTTGCTAAACTCTCTCATTTAATTAAATCTATCTGTATGTCTTTTGGGGATTTTCATGTAGACAAATATATTTTCTGTAAATGACTTTTCTTTATGCTTTTGCATTTTATCTGCCTTTGTTATTTCTTTTATTTCTTTATTTGTCTTACTTCTCTAGCTTCAGTATTGAACAGGTGTGGTGAAATTAGGCATCTATCTGTATCTTATTCCCAATTTTTAAAAGTAGGCTTCTAACATTTTTCCTATTAAAAATAATGTCTTCTGAAGGATTTCTATAGATACTGTTTTAGATTAACAATGTGCACTTCTGTTTGCATCTTGAAATTTTTTAAAATCATGATTTAATATTAACTTGTATCTAATGCTTTTTCTGTTTCTATTGACATGATCTTAATTTGTTTAACAAGTTAATGATGTTTACATATTTAGTACTTTTAAATGACCTTTGCATTTCTATTTGGTCATGGTGTATTATTATTTTTATATATAACTGGGTTTGATTTGTATGATTTTGTATAGGCTAATTGCATCTACATTCATGAAAGAAATTGGCTTATAATTTCATTTCTTTTTCTCTTACAGTTATTGTGTTTTGTTGTCAAAGCTATATTCACAGAATGAGTTGGTTAGTAATTTGTTCCTTGCTATATTTTGAAAGATATGGTATAAGACTGAAAAGACTGTGAAGGCTTTGTAGATTTTGACTGTTAAAGCATTTGGGCTCTTGTTTAAGAATTTTTTTTTTCACCACTGATTCCATTTATTAGAAGTCTTTAGGTATTGTAGGTCTCCTCGAGTCTGTTTTGTTAAGAAAAATTCTCTAGAAATTTATCCATTTCATCAAAGTCTTCAAATTTTTTGGCATAATTATTTTCATATTCTCCTGCAGCTTTTGCTGTGTCCCCACTTTTATTTCAAATATTTTTTGTGCCTTCTCACCTTTGCCTTATAGTTGTGTTGGAAGTTTATTAGTTTTGGCAAAGACCAACTTTTGGCTTTGTTGCTACTCTTTATTTTATTTTTTTAAGATTTTATTTTTAAGTAATTTCTACACCCAATGTGAGGTTAGAACTCACAACTCTTAAGATCAAGAATCACGTGCTCTACTGACTGAGCTAATCAGGGGTCCCATATTTTATCTTTTAATAATTTTATTGATTTGTTCTTTTCTAATTCTGAAATCTTTCCAATATTTTGTTAATTTGGGCATGTAGCTCATGAATTTTTAGCTTTTATTCTTTTTAAATATAATATAAGCTATTGTTATTTTCGAAGTACCACTTCTGCTATATTCCACAATACATTTCTATTCTGAGCATTTAAAAAATATCTACTCTGATTTCACCTTTGACAACTGAGTTATTTAGTGTGTTTTAAATTTACAATCGGGCTTTAATCCTGTATCTTTTGTTAGTGGCATCTACTTAATTTGCATTGTCTAAAGAGAATGAGCTCATAATATGAACCAAATCTTGAAAAAATTTTGAGATATTATTTATGGTCAATTATGTAGTTAATTTTGCATTGTGCATGAGAAAAATACTTATTTCCCAATTTGGTGATATAGGGTTGGTTAATTGTGTTATACAGTCCTTTATATCTTGATTTCTTTTTTCTTGACCCATAATAATTGAAATAAGTATGTTGAAATCTTCCGTTTGATGATAGAATTATCCATTTCATCCTATAGTTCTACTAAATTTCACTTTATAGATTTTGAAGCTATATTATTAGATGCATACAAATTTATGAACATGATTCTGGGTGAACTGAAACTTTTATGATCGTATAATGACCTTTTCTATCCCTAATAATTGCTTTTTATCTTAATCTATTTTTTTTCTGACAATAACTTAAGGCTTCTATGTAGTTTAGAATTTATATGGTGTAACTTTTTCTTTATTTTTTAAGATTTATTTATTTATTTGAGGGGGAGAGAGAGAGAGAGCATGAGCAGGAGGGAGAGAGAATCTCAAGCCAACTCTGCACCGAGTGCAGAGCACCACATGGGGCTCCATCTTATGACCCCAAGATCACGACCTGAGCAAAACCAAGAGTCAGATCCTTAACTGACTCCACCATCCAGGTGCCTCAAATAGTACAACTTTTTTTCTAGTATTTATAAACTTTATATGTCATTAGGTTTTAGGTATTTTCTTTCAAGCAGTCTGATGATCTATTTTAACTGCCATGTTAAATTTATTTACATTCATTTTCAGTATACTGCTGCTGAGGTGGGTACTACATTCATTTTCATGATTGATGTTTTAAAGTTGCTTTACTCTTTTTTTAGGATTTCTAAATTTCCTACTTCTTCTATATTTCTTGTTTGTTAAATCAGTTAACTGAGTTATTTTTGAAAATTAAACAATTTATTTCTATTATTTTCATAATTACCTCTGAAGTATTGCCATGCATAATAAAATAATCCCCTAGACAGAACTAGGATCTTAGAAAAATTTAACTCAGATTACACCATTGCAGCTTTTGTTCTATTTTGTCAAAATTTTAATTCTATCTCTCTTTTTGAAACCCCATAAATTTATAACATTTTATAGAGACAGTATCTTTTTATATTTATTCACATATTTACTTTTTTTTTGCTTCCCATTACTTCTTTGATCTAAGACCATTCTTTTGGAGTAATTTTTCTTTCTCTTCAACTATGTCTCTCTCTTCTTTCTTTTTCAGTATCGATCTGTTTGTGGTTTAAAAAAACTTATCATTTTTTAAAATTTGAAAATGTTTTCATTTTGCCCATGTTACTTAAAAAATTTATTAATGTGGGGCGCCTGGGTGGCTCAGTTGGTTAAGTGACTGCTTTCGGCCGGGGTCATGATCTCAGGGTCCTGGTATGGAGTCCTGCATCCATCGAACCCTGCATCGGGCTCCCTGCTTGGTGGGAGAGTGGCTTCTCCCTCTCCCACTCCCCCCTGCTTGTGTTCCCTCTCTTGCTGTCTCTCTCTCTGTCAAACAAATAAATAAATAAAAATCTTTTAAAAATTATTGATGCATAATTCATATGTATATATGTGTATAAATCTTATATCTACAGCTAAGTAAACTTTGCATATATAAATATATATAATGTATATATATATTAAAATTTTGCATGCACACACACACATATTTAACCACCCTCCAAATCACGGTATAGAGTATTTCCAGCAACCTAGTAGGTTCCTTCTTCCTGTTTCCATTTAGTATACTCCAAAAGTACTGTTTTGACATCTGTCACTATAAATTATTTTTAAAACTTCACATTAAGAGAATCTTACAATATATACTCTATTTTTTTAGCATGGCTTAGTTTATTCAACATTTTGTCTATGAGATTCATTCCTATTTTTCCACATAGCTATAACTCATTCTTTTTCATTGTTGTGCAGTAATGCATTATATGCATATGTCAGACTTATTCTATTGTTGGTTGGTATTTGAGCTGTTTGAAGTTTTTTGGCTATTACAAAGAAAGCTGCTGAGAACCTTTTCTATGTATCTTTTAGAGGTCATAAGCCCTCATTTCTATGCATATATACTTAGGAATGGAATTTCTGGTTAATATACTTAAATATATATAAATATTATATATATGTTTACTTTTAGTAGATATTGCCACAGTGTCCTAAAATGGTTATACTAATTCATATCATAGAAGCAATAATAAGAGTTTAAGTTACCATCCTATTCTTGCCAACACTTGGCACTGTTTATCTTTTTAATATGCCATTCTGATATGGAGGTGGTGAAATCTCTAATTTTTTTATTTGCATTCTCCTACTGGCTAAATATTGATGAACATCTTTTGTATTCTCAATGGTCATTTGGAAATTCTTTTTTGTGAACTGCCTGCTCACATCTTTTGCTCGCTTTGTTTTCTTATTATTAACTTGTAAGTTCTTTGTATATCACCTTTGTTCTTTTTTTTTTCTTTTTTTAAAGATTTATTTATTTTAGAGAGAGAGAGCAGGCGCGTGAGCAGGGGGAGGTGCAGAGGGAGAGCGGAAAAAGAGAATACTAAGCAGACTCCCTGCTGAGCACAGAGCCCACCACAGGGCTTGATCTCAAGACCCTGAGATCATGATCTCAGCTGAAATCAAAAGCTGGATGTTTAACAAACTAAGCCACCCAGGTATCCCTAGCCTCTGTTCTTAAAAAGTAATTTTGTTGGGTACACAATTTTCACTTGAAATTATTCATCTTTTTATACTTGATGGTCCATAGTCTCTAGATGCTGTCTTCTTTTTATTTACTTTGGTAGGCAAACACTGTGTTTTATGAATTGTAGATTTCCCTGATACTTAATCTTTCGTATTGTTCTCTTCCATTCTCTAGTTCTTCATTCAACCCATCCAGTTAGATACAGATCTCATTCTATTGTTCCTATGTCTTGATCTCTTTTTATATCTTCCATTTCTGTGACTCACTTGTTTGCATTCTTCTTAGTTCATAAGCTTTTTTCACCCCTAGCCCACTGATCTCAATTCATCTGTTATCTATTTGCTCTTTAATCCATCAACTGAACATTTTATTTATTTATTTATTTTTATTTCTAAAATTCCTTTTGGAGCTGTTTTCCAGTATGCCTAGTAATTTTGGTCTTGCTCAATTCAAAACAATTTTAAAAATTCTATCTCTAATAGCCCCAAACCTGAAGACTTTAAAGGTCTAAACTGGCTGTTTCTGCTGACTTCAAGATCATTTTTCCCCCATGTGTGTATGTTGATCTTTCATTGTAAATTCATGTTGTTGATTTTAATACAGGGTAACCTGGGAGTTAAGAGAGCTTAGTTGAGAGCTAAACTTGCTGTAAGAAGTATAGAGAAGCTTGATACAATTACAGAGCAAGCTCTTTTGCAAGATCTGAAACTTACTAAGAGATCATGTAACTTTTTGGGGTGTGTTTAGGAAAGCAGCCTGCATGCTAGATGCATTATCTAAAGTTTTGCCAGGGAGGATTTGCAATTGCTCTTGCTAAGATTCCGTGGGCACTATACATAGACTTTTCTAGAAAACATATTCTCAAAATGTGTAAGATAATAGGTTTCTCTCTTTCTCTTTTCTTCAATTAAGTATGAGCTAGACCCTGCCAGCTTCCATCATTTCCTCATCTGTAGTTCAGCTTTCCTACCTTGCTGCCACAGCAGCCTGGGGCTCAGGCTTCTGGCCACAGAGACTAACCTGGCCCCTGCTAACAGATCACCCCCGCTCCTCTCTTTGTCCACACTGACTATGACAGTTGCCCTTTGCTTTGAGGGGCTTGGGAAACCTGGAGACTTCTCTTACTTCTTGTGAGCTCAGCAATTAATGACTCTTCGCACAGAATTCTTCTTCTGCCAGAAAACAGAAATCATCCTTTTTTCCAGACATATTGTAAAGAGACCACTTTCACAGTGCTCCATGGTGACAGTGGTAGTGTCGATGGTGAAGGAGATGAGTATGAATGAGGTGGGAACAGAGAGACAAGGCTCCAGGCCCTTTAGCCCAGCTTTATATAGCATTTTTCACGTGGTCTGCATATGGGATATTGATGACAGAAGGGTTCCGAATCTTTAACGTTTATCCAAATCAAATGAATGATTCCATTATTCCCAGTGAAGTTTATCCATTCTACTCAGCCCTAAAAGATTTTGTGATGATTTAATGTCCTTTTTAGAAATAAGGGTTTTTAACATCAAAATAGTGTAAACACACAGATGCAAGAGAAAAAAATCTAGCAAGGGAAGAAAGAAGTCACTGCCTCAAAAGAGGGAAGAATGGACAGAGAATTGATTAGAGGGGGTAGAGGTCTTTAGTTGAAAGACTGTGTGATTTTAAGAGAAAATAGTAACAATAATAACTTTAAACATATCATGAACTGAGGTGCTTCTCTGTTTAACCTTCATAGGAAACTATTCACACCACCAGATTCATTTACTCATGATTTCACAAATATATATTAAGAATTGCAGTTTGTTCAAACATAGTCTTCTTGGAGATCTGCCTACAGGTAAATTGTTTTGCTGGATTTTCATTCAATCCATTTTTATGAGTCTGTCCTGAGTCAAAACACATACCAGAAAAACAATTATATTAAAGTCAAGATTCATATCAAAATATCACCATGTCTTGGAGAGCGAAGCTTGCTGTAAGACATATGAAAAACTTGCTGCAATTACACAACAAGCTCTTTTGCAAGATCTGAAACTTACTAACATATAAGGTTACTTTTTTTTTTTTTTGGTGTGCTTAGGAAAACAACATGTTTACTGTGTGCCAGATGTATTATCTAAAGTGTCTCATCCAGTTGTATTTAACCCTTACAACAATTGAGTGATTTTTATATACTTCATTTTAAAAATATGGGGCTGAAAGAAGTTCAACAACTTGATTCAAATCTTATAGATTCTAAGTGGTGGAACTAAGTTTGAAACTCATGTCTGTCTGTTTCCAAAGCTGGTGTGTATGTATACATATATGTGTATAAATATTTATATGTACATTCTAGAAAATCCATTCTCAAAATACAGAGGATGAATGTTTCTTGCTTTTTCTTAGTTAAATATGGTGTCTTTTTTTATTTGGTCATTGTCACCCATGAATGTAGTTGTCATAGGGGTCATGATTCAGATTTCACAGTTAAATAGGATTCCTCGGGGCGCCTGGGTGGCTCAGTCTTTAAGCGTCTGCCTGTGGCTCAGGTCATGATCCCAGGATCCTGGGATTGAGCCCCGCATCGGGCTCCCTGCTCTGCAGGAAGCCTGCTTCTCCCTCTCCCACTCCCCCTGCTTGTGTTCCCTCCCTCGTTGTGTCTCTCTCTGTCAAATAAATAAAAATCTTTAAAGAAAAGTAAAATAAATAAAAAAGTTTAAAATAAATAAATAGGATTCCTCTGCATCTTATTTTATAAAGATTTCTGCTATCCTAGTATTTTTTGTTCATAGAAATCTTATGAGACTAGTTAATATTGCTCTCTAAATAAAGAAAGCAGAATAAAATAGTTTGTGTGAAGTCACAACAGAGACCTGGCTGAAATGACAGTCCCCAAGGTCCTAATCACATTAACGCTTTGGGGAAACTTCAGGGCTATCTTTTCTTCTTACTGCAAGTATTTTTACATTAAATTGTCAAGGCGAACCCAGTTCTGAAATTATTTATGTAAGGTAAACCTAGCCTTTTAGAAGAGTGGATTTCTAATCCTTTTTTGGTGCTATCCTTAACAGCTCCAAAAAACCTTCTTAAGTGCATACCATAAATACTTTTGGAGTACTTGCCCTTTTTTAGGACTGCCAAATATATTTTATTAACTGACTTGAGGAGCATATGGATAAACTCTGCATAATGGCCAAAGAAGCATAGTAAATTGTTTTGAAAAGTAGAATGAAACCTTGCTATTTTTGCATATCATTTTTCTTTGTCCTGTATTTTACAGTTTTCTGATCCGTCTATTAAATGAGAGAAGTGCATTGTAATTTTGGTGAGGTCAACACTACATAAAAATGCCTTTTTAGCATGGTTCATGTTGATAGCTTTAGGTGCTCAAGGGAAGTGACAAAGAGTTTTCTGGTATGTCATAAAACTAAAACAGTCTCTATTTATAATTACAATTATAAATTAAATACTTAAATATTTAAATATATTACATAAATATAAAAAAATTAAAATAATTGTAAATTTAAAAAAACCTTAATGATCATGTATTTTATATATAAGTAGGAAGAATGCAAGAAGAAAGTAGGGTGAATAAAGAAGTTACTTGACCAGGAGACAGGAAACCAATACCTTGGTTAAACCAATTAAGCCATTCGGCACTTTTTTTAACTTTTCAGAACAACGAGGAGATTGTACCCCAATAACTGGAACTTTTATGCTGATGTTTACAGCTGGCAAACCATTTATAAAGATGTTAAAGGTAAAAATCCAATAGCAGTAGACTGCTCCCTTGAAGTGGGAATGTGTGTGTGATGTGTGTGTGTGTGTGTGTGAAGTGTGTGTGTATGTGTTGCGAAGCTATAGAGTCTGAGCCCTTTTCCCTGTGAAACCTCTGCAGAATTCCTTGTACTTTCAGGGTTGTAATTTGAAAATCATTACTTAGAGAATTTCTAAAATCCAGCTCTGTCTATTGTATTATGAGTTCTTCTTGGTTAGTTAAAGTAGACTCAGGTACTTGTAGACAGTTAAAATAAATCTAGAGATGGTATATTTTGCTTAGAAACTAGCCATTGTGATTTCTCAAGTATAATGTTAGCCGGTTTTTGATATTCATGTGTACGATATATTCAACTATAAATCAAAGAAAGCATTAAAGAATTTTACATTTTTTCCTATGGGAAGGAACTTTAAAACTGTAGTAGAAAGGTCAGGAAAATACGAATTGCTTTAGGAGTATAAATGAGGCTCACAGTAATTATCACAATCAATTACACAGTTTATGTAACTAAGGAAAAGCATGTGGGGAAAGAATACATCCTAGGTGGAAAAAGAAAAAGAAAAATATATTTCCAGGAAGAGAGAAGGGAATAATAATGAGTGGATTGGGAAAGTTATTTGTTATAGAATCAAGACTAATATGCCAAGAAAGTGAAACCACAAAGATTATGCTCTAAAGTAGTGTCAGGCAAGCTGCCTTGGCAGCTCTCAGGGAAGGGCACTGTGGTGAACATCTGCTTTCAACAAAAAAAAAGGCAAATATCATGGTACCAACAATTCCAGGCTTTTTACCAAGGAGTCTCTTTGCTCAAGCTAATTCATGTTAGATGTGCCTTTCCAGTTTCTGCTGGAATTCCAGGCAGTTTGTTGGTTTGGTCAACAAGCTGATGGCATGACAGATCAGATGTAATCCAATGGATTTCTATCCTCCCTGAGTGCTTAGGACTGCAGGCGACTCTGAAGGCCTGAAGGGATCGCTCCGGGATATGTTTCAGAACTACACATGACAGAAAGAATGGCTGCAAGACTGAGCACAGATACTGCAGGTCTGAACATCAGAGATGGTTCCGATATTTTAAAAGCACACTAAAGGTTTTTTCCGTCTATTCAGCTTACATTATGCAAGGATGCAATTAGAAAGCTGGTAGCCGATTTCAGACTAGACTTCTACTACTAGGAGAAGCTCTTCTCACACAAAGCAGCCTGCTCCAACATTCTCAACAGTCATTCACGTGGCAGACTGGGCCACATTTAGACACTCTGGAAACACATTTAGAAAACTATGTGAGCGGAACGGTGTCATTTTGCCAGTTAACACAGGACCAAGACATGAATGGCAGATAAAATCTTCACCACATTTAAGATTTTTGTTGCTAATACACCTGTCTCAATTCTGCTGCCTGATAACAAATGCTCAGATAGTCCACCAAAAAAACCTGCAATAACAATATTAATAATAACTCCACACAACTATCAAGATTCCCTTGGACACTGAATAGGAATACAGTCAACTTGCAACCAAGTCTACAAATGTATCTACAGATATGTGACCTAAAACTGACAATAAGCAGTCAGACCCCCTACACACAAGGATCCCAAGATTCAGAAATGCTTTATTAATATTACTAATATTGTTAATATTAATTAACAAGCCGCTCTCAAGATAGAAAGACACGTTAACCAATAACGAGCTCCGAGACTGGGGTGAGTCATCAATATGGAAATCAGATTCCTGTGGTTCAACTCTCTTGGTCTTGGATGGTAAGAATATAGATGAAAGAACATTTTCTACGTGGCTCTGGAGCGGTGGGCTGACACTCAGGTAGGAAATTAACTATATTTCCATGCAGCATCGATGAGTATAGGTTGTGAAACGCAAAGAAACGATAACACAGGAACCGACAGGCTGCGTGATACTAAGAAATATTGAGAAAGAATTTTCAAGTAACCCTTGATAAAGAAAACAGGCTAGTTGTAAAAATTTCAGAACATGTCGCATTTGTTTGAGTCAAGAGAGACACTTCACTTTTTACTCTAGATAGTCCAAAATACCTGTGGAATGTATAATTGATGCCCTAAGGCCCCCTCCCCCTTCATCTGGCCTGTGTCAACACCTTTACCCCTAGCTGTTCCTGGGGCTCTCTATAGGGCACCCCCACAAGCACGCAGCAGAATACATTTTTCTCCTGTTAATCTGTCTATTGTCAGTTAATTCACAGGTCTCCCCCCACCCCCCACCAGGCAGACCTAAATTTTTTCATCCCAACACTGAAAATCTCACAAGCGCCGCTGCTGGGCACAGGCATGTGGCCTGCACCGCTGAGATCTACAACTCAGGACACCAGGACACCGTAGGGAGTTGCTGTCTTGGAAACCAGGTGTAGCTGCAGCAAAGGCCTGCCCCTCACCACCTCGCTCACTTCTGCAGGGCTCGCCCTCTTTCATGGGGTCAGCTGCTGCTTGAAAGAGAGAGGGTCGGTTTGATTGGTGGGGCCCCCATTGTGTGGCTGACCACTGTGTGCCTCCGCGCCCTCCCCTCCCCCCCCAGCAGCCAGGGTAAGGGTTGGGCATTTTCAGTTTCAGTATTAGTAATAGGGCACGCTCTCTCAAAAGGTTCTGAAAACTTCTTCAAGGAAGAGAGTTTATTTATTTTTTTACCTAAAAGAATAAAACAAGCCCCCAAAAAACACCGTAAGAGGCTTTGAAACCTGCCAAACTTCTTTACCTGGATGCAAGGGAAGAGCAATGTTTTTTTCCTTTCTTTTGGCTGGACATAAGAGTGCTCATTTCCGTGCACTGACCGGACACAATTCAAGGCATTCAATCTGCAGCATGGCATTCAGCCCTACACATAATTTATGTATTAAAGACCCTGCACATTAAGTGCAAAGTTTACAAGTCACAACAAGATTGCTCTAACTGCCAAATTAGAAGCTCAGGGTGCTATGCTCAAACCATTTTTGCTTTCAACATCATTACCAATAATAATCCGCGGGATCTGAGTTGGGCTGGATGTTTGGTGGGTGATGTGTGAGGCGGAAAAGAAAGCAGCTGCTTGCTCATCAGCTCTATGAGCTAATAAGCATCGCTAAGCAGCAGAGACTTGCTTTTATGAGCTTGTCCAGTATAGGTCTATATAATTTTATTTAGCCATTTATGAGTCAGGAGACACATAGGCTGTCTAATTAAAAATGTCCTTCTGTACAGACTCTTTTCAGACCCAAACCGCACTTTCATACAAAGGAATGCATAAATATACATGATAATTGACTCTAATGACAGGAAAAGAATGTGATGAAACATTTCCTGATAAAATCTAGTCTCAGGCATGCAGAGGGGATCAAGACTCCTCTTCAGTCACTGTGATTTACAACATAAAGGGAGAAATTCTAAAGGGCGAAGTAATGTTCTTCTAAAGGCAGAATATATGTATGAAGAAAAGCAGAGGGCCTTTGTGTGATCTGGACAAGGAAAAATTATAAATGTTCTCTAGATGGAAAAGGAAAATCCCATTTGACAAGCCAACCTTCCTTCATGGCCTTTTTAGTTTCTAGGTATCGAGTCCATTTTTCAATTCCTCTCTCAAGTTTGCTGTGCTCCTGATTACATAGCAGTTAGGCTTAGTAAGCAACATGAAAAGGACATTGTTTCTGGGCTTTCTTCCATTGTTTTTTTAGAGCATGCCTCTAGACACACTTCCCCTCTTCCATTATGAATCTGGCGTTCTTCAGAGATATGGAATGCAATTATAATGATCAAGGATCTTAGTGTTTGAAAATGAATCTTTAAAACTAGACACAGTTGTTAGAACACAATTGCAAGGACTTCAATAAACATGCCATGCATCTTGGAGGTAGTGGAATTTACAGAGACTTCCTTGCATACAATGCTATGTATTAATAAAGCCGAATGTGACAGTTATCAGATGGATAGTTTATCTGATTTCTTATCTTAAAGTCTTTCAGTGTTGAGCTTCTCCCAGAAATAGCTTTAGGTCTCTTAAGAATAGAAAATGAAAAAATACACAAACAAATAAAACTCGAGAGCAATACACAAGTATTTCATCTGATTCAAAAGAAAAGATTTTGGCAATCAAAAGGATCATCAACAGAATAGCTTGGTACTGCATTAAATAGCAAGCACCTGACAGATTTAGTGTTTACAATGCATATTATGTAAGAAAAACAGGCAAAATCACGTTTTGCACATGGGCGTGCTCCTTTGTAACAATTAAAGTGGTTTTAGTAAAGGATATGGAAATATTCTTAGCCAGTTTAAAGGATATGTTTTCCAAGAGCCCAAATTATTTACTGAAACAGAGTTCTTTTTTTAAAAAAAGATTTATTTTGTGAGAGTGAGAGAGAGAGAGCATTGTGTGCATGCAAGCACATGAGCTTGAGATCATGACCTGAGCCATAATCAAGAGTCAGATGCCTAACCGACTGACTGAATGCATTCTGTTACCGAATTAAGGACCAGACAGATAGGACTTTTTAATGGCCATCTATGGCCATCAGAGACTCTCTGTCTTATCCTTTAACCTGCTTTTACCACCTTTTTCATGCTAACAACTCCGGCAAACAAACCCTTGGCTTTCTGGTTGACATAACAGGCTCCTGCAAGGTGGCAAATGAGGCCCACTGAGCTCAGAACATGAGGGCAATGGGCGACCGGGGAGAGAATGAGGTTCCTGGTGCCGCACAGAATTCCAGTGAGAAGTTGGAAGTAGAGAATGTCTCTTACCTCAACACTACAGCCTCACCTCCCTGTCTCTTCTGCCCCATTGTCCTGTCTTTAGATTTCCATTTGGCCTCACATCCCTTCCCTTGAGGAAAGCCTACCAGTTAGAACAACCTTTGTGTGACTTCCTACATCAGTCCTCATGGAGGAGAGCTTGCATCTAAATAAGATCTTAGGGGGGGCGCCTGGGTGGCTCAGTCGTTAAGCGTCTGCCTTGGGCTCAGGTCATGAGCCCAGGGTCCTGGGATTGAGCCCTGCATCAGGCTCCCTGCTCGGCGGGAAGCCTGCTTCTTCCTCTCCCACTCCCCCTGCTTGTGTTCCCTCTCTTGCTGTCTCTCTCTCTGTCAAATAAATAAATAAAATCTTTAAATAAATAAATAAATAAATAAATAAATAAATAAATAAGATCTTAGGGAGGGAAGTTTCTACAGAAGGCTTCACTAAAGCTGTTTTTTTATCCCTTTGCTCTTCACAAGACATTTCTTTCCTTGTTCTTATTCATTTACTGAATTGGGCTTCCTCTGTCACCTTTTGGGGCTCCTCTGCCCACATGTTACAGTTTGGCACCCCTGTGGTTCTTTCACTTCCTACTGTTCTTCTCCTTCCAACACTCTCACTAGTGACCCCATCCATGTTCATGGTTCCAAATACCCACCTAACCACCAGCCAACACCTTTTTCCTGAGCTTCAGATTCATCTCCAGCTCCATTCTGGAAATCTTCATGCAATGAATTGAATGTTTATGTCTCTTTAAAATTCAGATGTTGAAATCTGAATCCCCAGGGTGATGATATTAGAAGGTGGGTCCTTTGGGAGGCTGAGCCCTCATGAATGGAATTAGTACCTTTACAGAAGAGGCCCTGAGAGACCCCTTCTCTCTCACAGGAGGTCAGAGTGAAAAGACACAGTCTACAAACCAGGATGTGGGCTCTCACCAGGCACTGAATCTATCAACATCTCGATTTTGGATTTCCTAACCTCCGGAACTGTGAGAAATAAATTTTTCTTGTTTGTAATCCACCCAGTTTATGGTACTTTGTTAGAGCAGGCCTGACAGACTCAAATACTTCACCTTGCTAGCCTTAAATCATCTTAAACACAACTTTCTCTAAACAGAATGCTTTGGGGGCGCCTGGGTGGCTCAGTGGGTTAACTGTCTGCCTTCAGCTCAGGTCATGATCCCAGGGTCCTGGGATCAAGCCCTACATCTGCTCCCTGCTCAGTGGGGAGTTTGCTTCTCCCTGTGCCTCTCCCCCTGGCTTGTGCTCTCTCTCTCGAATAAACAAAATCTTTAAAACAAAATAAGTGGAATGCTTTGTCTTCTGCACACCTTCGCTCTCCTTCTGGCATCAGTTGGTGGCATCTCCATGGTCACACAACAGAGAAAACTGATTGAGAGCAGAACTTAAACCCAGTTTTCAACTGAGAGAGGGCTGCTGGGCAAAGTGAGACAGGAGAGGGCCAAGAGGGAGCAGGGAAAACTCTTTGTTTTTGAATTTGGGTTTCTGGTTCCAAGTTCTGCTTGACTGCCATGGATGATGGCCCTTAATCCAACTAGCTCCCGAAAATGAATGACTAGAGACCAGGAGTGGTAGAGAGAATGGGAGTTTATTTTCTGTGGTGAGGGGGGGCATACCAGTTAATGTAGTTAGTTGCTGGTAATAGAAATCTGAAATGACACTAACTACGGTAAGAAAGAGGTTCATTTCCTCTCTAGGAAGAGGCAGAATTAGGCAGTCTAGGGCTGGTGTGATGGTGCCATGATGACTTCAGTGTTCCAGGCTGTTCTATTTTTAACTCCTCCATCCTTAGCAATTAATGCTCATCCTCAGGGCCACTGCAGATCCACAGAAAAGGCTGTTGAAGCTCCAGACATCAGACCCATGTTCTGTTTAGAAAAGAAGGGAGAGGACCAAAGGAACTTTCCAGCAGCTATAGCCAATGCATTCTACTAGCTTCTCCTTGGCTACTTCTAGAAGGAAGAGTGGCTGAATTTATTTTCTGCACCTAATAAGTACAAGTTCTATTTGGTAAGAAGATGACTTAATGGCAATTAGGTAGAAAACTAGCAGTAGCTGGTACTGGGGATTCTAAAAAAAGCTTGAGCTTTTTTTTTTTTTTTTAAGATTTTATTTATTTGAGAGAGTGTGAAAGCACGCTTGAGTGCACACATGGTGGGGGAAGGACAGAGGGAGAAGCAGACTCCCAACGTGGGCTCAATCCCAGGACCCTAAGATCATGACCTGAGCCAAGGGCGCCTGGGTGGCTCAGTTGGTTAAGCGACTGCCTTCGGCTCAGGTCATGATCCTGGAGTCCCGGGATTGAGTCCCACATCGGGCTCCCTGCTCGGCAAGGAGTCTGCTTCTCCCTGTGACCCTCCTCCCTCTCATGCTCTCTGTCTCTCATTCTCTCTGTCTCAAATAAATAAATAAAATCTTTAAAGAAAAAAAAAAAAAAGATCATGACCTGAGCCAAAGGCAGCCGCTTAGCCGACAGAGCCACTCAGCCGCCCCCAAAAGCTTGAGCTTTTAAAAACATTGAAATGCTTGTGCCTTCTAGACTCATGTGACTGGCCAAAGCCCCTCCAGAGTTCTCTGGACCTCCTCACCCACCACACTGAATCAGTTGCCAAGACCTGCCAATTTTCATTCCCTGAATATAACTTGAAGCTATAGCCTCATCTTCATTCTTGCCACCACTCCCCTAGTTCAGGCCCTTGCCCTTCCCAGACTGATTATAGCAACCACCTCCCGACCGTGTCCTTTCAGTCAGGGCAGGGTAATGTATCAACAGTGCCAACTCTGGAGCTGGAATCCTGGCTTTTCTGGGGGAGATTTAATAAGACAATATCTGGAAAGCACTTGCACAGTACCTGGCTCACAGTAAGCATTCAATATATGTTAACAATTATTACTATCTTGCCTTTAAAAAATTCCAGTTTGTGTGCTGGTGGAGCAATTTGTTGTTGTTTTTTAAAGATTTTATTTATCTGACAGAGAGAGACACAGCGAGAGAGAGAACACAAGCGGGGGGAGTGAGAGAGGGAGAAGCAGGCTTCCCGCGGAGCAGGGAGCCCGATGTGGGGCTCGATCCCAGAACCCTGGGATCATGACCTGAGCCCAAGGCAGATGCTTAACGACTGAGCCACCCAGACGCCCCTGGAGCAATTTGTTTAAATAGCTGATTCTTTCACTATTGGGTGGCTAAGGGCACCTTACTCATCTTTTCTTCTCCAGCACCTAACACAATCACGAGCACACGATAAGCTTTGGAATGCATGAGCACTGATATTTCTGTAGGACTGATATCCTGCAAGCAGCAGAGCAGACTTCATGGAACTCCACAGATCACACATACGGATCTGTTATTTCTACTTATTAGTCTGGGGTTGGCGGCAGACCAAGTGTCCCTAGTTCTCATATCTTTTTCTCCAAGCTTAGTCTTTATTCCCATTTCAGGCTCCTGATATGTCCCCTTTGAATTTTTTTCTAATCCTCTAGGAGTCTATCTACAGTCATATTTTATATATATATATATATAATCTATGATGTATAATATATATTTTCCAGGAGTGGCATTTTTATATTAGAACATCTATAAATTCTAGGATATATATATTCATATTCCTTAGTATAATTATATATTTTTATACAAAAACAACACACATGGCAAACAGTAGTAATAGTAGTAATAATGATGATAACAGTTGATATTTTCAGCACTTGCGTTGCACCAGAGACTCCTCACAACAACTCTGTGAGGCAGTCCAATTTTTGATCTCTGTTTTCCAGAAGCACAGAGAAGTCTGAAACTCTGCCTAAGGTCTCTGGCTTGTAAGTGGGAAAGCAGATGTTGCCTGGATATTGTTTGAATCTCACTCTCCCAATTTTTCCTCCTCATGACTTTGATTCCCCCACCCCTATATTTCCAAATATGCCAAACATACACTGTGTCTTAATTTATAAATCACTTGCACATACATTATCTTACTTATCTTCATAATAACTCTCTAAGGTGGGTAAGGAAGATTCTGTGACTTCCACCTGACAAATGGGAAGAATGATGCTCATAGGCACTGCTATTTACATGTATAGGGTATTAGTTCTGGAAGTGTAGTAAAGAATATCTAGTCCAGCCCACTCGAGAGAAGGAAACTGAGGCTCAGAGAAGTAACTGGCTTTCCCTGGTTCCCCCAGCTCGTTGCTGTACCCATAGCCTGTTTGTGAATTCATTGTCAGCCCCGTGCTGTGCAAGATATACTGACTTTGGTGCCAGTGATTCGATTTCTCCGAGCTACAGTTTACTCATTTATAAAATTATAAAATGGGAGATATTATTAAGACTGCTATGAAAAATAAAAGAAATTAACATGGAACGGCCCTAACACAATCCAGGTACCTGGTAAGTATTTACGAGATGCCAGCGATTTCGTTCCTCCTTTTTTCTAAGGTTGTGGTGAGGATATAACAGAGAAACTTCCTTTTCCACAGCACGGATCGACTCGGGCAGCAGGGAGCTATGAAACCGGAACTCCATCCTCTCCGACTTTCTGTCTCAAACTCGAGACCCTGCCGTCTGGTTCACCGCACCCCTTCCTCCCTGTAATCCTCAGGGGCCACAGGCAAAGCCCCAGGCTCCATCCATCAGGTCACTTCTGCTTTGCCAGGTTCCTTTTCCAGCTTAGCTCTCCGGTCCTTCATTTCTTTTCTTTTTTTTTTTAAGATTTTATTTATTTATTTGACAGAGAGAGACACAGCGAGAGAGAGAACACAAGCAGGGGGAGTGGGAGAGGGAGAAGCAGGCTTCCCTCCGAGCAGGGAGCCTGACGTGGGACTCAATCCCAGGACCCTGGGATCATGACCTGAGCTGAAGGCAGATGCTTAACGACTGAGCCACCCAGGTGCTCCTCTTTTTTTTTTATTTTTTTTTTTAAGATTTTATTTATTTGACAGAGAGAGAGCGAGAGGGAACACAAGCAGGGGGAGTGGGAGAGGGAGAAGCAGGCTTCCCCCCGAGCAGGGAGCCCGATGCGGGGCTCGATCCCAGTACTCTGGGATCATGACCTGAGCCGAAGGCAGACGCTTAACCAACTGAGCCACCCAGGCATCCCTTTCTTTTCCTTTTTAAATTTCTTTTGGATTATTTTTTCCCCACTTTTTGTTGGAGAATATATGGTCTTTGTCTCTTCTTTCACTAGTTACCCTAAGTATTTTTTTTTTAAAGATTTTATTTATTTATTTGACAGAGAGAGACACAGCAAGAGAGGGAACACAAGCAGGGGGAGTGGGAGAGGGAGAAGCAGGCTTCCCGCAGAGCAGGGAGCCCGACGCGGGGCTCGATCCCAGGACCCTGGGATCATGACCTGAGCCGAAGGCAGACGCCCAATGACTGAGCCACCCAGGCGCCCCTCCGGTCCTTCATTTCAATCACTCTCTCGCCACTGCTTTTTCACTCCCTTGCCGGCTTTGCTCAGCCACGTCTGAGCCCCCGTAAGTCCAGACGCCGTGTAGCCCTGGCCCCCCGCCCTGCTGCCTCAGACGTTCCTGGCCCCGCCGCAGCCCCCGGATCCCACCAGCAGCGGTTGCCATTCTAGCCAAGGGCCCTCGGGTGGCCATCCGTGTTCACCTCCTCCCTCCCGCTCCTTCCCTGCCCTCTGGCCCATCCCTCTGGGCATGCGTTCCGTTATGCGCAGAAAACCAAGCTCGTCTGATGAACCAGGGCTAACATCATCAGCTGAGGGCTGACTCTATGCCAGGCACTGTGCGAGGCCTCGAGTCCCATCACCTCGTCTCACCTTCAGTGGAGCTTCCTGCCGTAGACACGTAATGACGGCCCCACTCTGCAGCCGAAGCCCCCGGAAGCCGAGAGAGGTTGGGCGATTTACCCGGGGGGCAGCAGCTGGGACGCGAACCCTTGCCGCCTGTCCCCACAGCTGACCTTTGAAGCATCAGACAACAAATTCTTCAACTTTCTCCCCCGGGGACTACAAACTTTTTTTCATTAATTTTAAAAAATTGGGTTTAACGTTTTTTTCTCAGAGCTATTCATGCACAAAATTTAGAGACAAATAGCTATCTAAAAACAAACAAACAAACAAACAAAAACCACCCAGCAGCCCCTGACCTTCGTTTCCTTCATTTCCTCTTCTGTCCAGAAGCAACCACTTTTAGCTAAGTGTTTGGGCACTTATATGCATATTTCTAAATATCATGCCTATGTCGCTACTTACTGATCTGTCTGTGTTAGCCACATTCTGTTGAGTTCCCACAATGAAGCATGAGGAGTTAGCTATTATTTCCCAGAGCAACCCCTGGGCCCCCTGAGCAGGTATGCCGCATTGCCCTACCCCATTCTGCTACAGGTTATATTCATTTATACATTATAAAATGTAAATGCCAATCACGACTAAGCCACAGGTAGCTTACAATTACTTTTCCTTTCCTGAATGCTGTGCTGTAAGGCCTACCATTAAAGCCCAGTATCATGTGCTGCCTTGACATCTGGGGAAACCAGGACAGCCTCAGAGGGTTCCGCTGCAAGCTGCCTTTCCCCACTCGGCTCTCCTGGGTAAGGTTCCCTAGCTAAATAACCCTCCTTATCAAGGGGACCAGGTGCATGCAGTTCCTGCTTATCCCTGAGTAATGAATTCCAGTGCCCTGCTAGCCCTCGGAATTATTAAAAAAAAGAAGATCACATCGTCTTGTGGGGAAGCAGGGTCACCTTGCTCTCTTGATACTGCCAAGACTGCCTCCCACAGACCCTGCTGGTTCACTCTATCCCCGAGCGCAGCCTCTGTGCGGGCCTGCCTGGCCCTGCGGTCCTCCTCCCCCAGGGTGTATTTGTTATTAATAAACTGCTGTCAGTCTCACTGCCCAGTGTCCAGGGTGGTGTGTCCAGCCATCCCATAACCCTAGGATGGGAACTCATCCCTCACCCAAGCGATGAATGGGAGGCAATTAAAACGCACATCTCTTTGTGCTTTTAGGACTGATAATAACCTTCTGGGTTTCCCCCAGCCTCTTCCCAGTCATGTAAATTTCCTCGCCATCCCTTCAACCCTCACGTTAATTTCCTCTGCTTGCCAAAGTCTCTTCACGGAGCCCCTGCCCTGTTCCAGTCCGGCCGGTTGATTACTATGCCTGCTCTGCAGCCATCACCTTTTTGAGATTTTGCATGTCTGAGAATATTGTTATTCTCACTTTTACTTGATAGGTTAGCCAGGTTTCGAATTCTTGGCTGGAGATCATTTTTCCTTCGAATGTGGAAGCCACTTTCCGTGTCATTCAGTTTCCAACATTGCTGTTGAGAAATCCCAAACCACTCAAATCCCTAATCCTTCTTATGTGACCTGTTTTTCCTTTGCTCTATGGGAAAAAAAAAAAAAAATCCCTTTTCTCCCTTATCTCCCCCTCCTTCTTTGAATTTACCAACGAAAGGTACTGGTGTGGTTCTGTTTTCATTCATTGAACTTGGCGCTTGCTGGGTCTTTCTAATCTGGAAACTCAGATCCTTCAGCTCTGGGGAAATTTTCTTGTCTTATTCATTTGATGATTTTCTCTATTCCATTTGCTTTATTTATTCTCTCTTTCTGGAACTCTTATTATATAGATATTGGCTCTCTTAAATAGTTCTTTATTTTTTTCTTTTCTTTCCTGTTTTCTCTGTTTTTCTAGATTTTTTCTGATTTCTAGATTTCTTCACCTTAGCTTTCAATCTTTCTGTTGAGTTTTCCATTCTGATTGGTATATTTTAAATTTTAAGTTTGTTTTTCAGTGTTCTTTTTGGGTATCTCCATGCTGCCGGTTAGATTTTATTGATAGTGGGCTTCACTCTCAGAAGATTTGGCTGGCTATTTTCTTATAGAATCCCCAGTGTCAGTATTTTTGTTTTTTCTTGTGGTTGGGCCAGATTTCCCAGGGACGGCTCTTCCAGACTCTTGTCTGGAGGAATGTCCTATGCTGCCAGCATTCTGCAAGAAGGTCCCTCCAATTCTTGAGTCTTCTGCAGGTGGGGAGATGTACATTGGGTTACTTTCTAGCTTTCTTTTCTTTCCCAGGTTGGCTAAACCCACTACCACTCACCCATCATCTTTTCAATTTCTAAAACCCCACTGCTGATGTTTACATTCCTTTTGCATTTTTATACTTTCCATGTATTAATTAGCTTTACTCCTATCTAAATAGGATTTGGGAAAGAGTTTGAGGCTAATGCATATGTTTAATTCTTGTCCCTTTATTTCTGTTTCTGCCCATCCTTTCCTCATTCCCTCTTATTTTAGCTAGTCTTTTCGAGTATAAGGCTATTACTTCACCTGATATTTGAATTCAATGTCTTACTGTCTCTTCAGAGTTATTGCTCCAATAGTCATCCCTTCCCTGTCTTGTACTTTTCAATCTGTCTTGGTTTTTTCCTGTCAGCTGTAAACACTGAGATAATCCCATCTTTAGATATTCCTTTGAACTGATATCTTCCTCAAGTTTCCAACCATATTTCTGCTTCCTTTTGTAGTCAAGCTTTTTGAGAGCATCCTCTGTACTTTCTTCCTTCTTCTTCTTCTTCTTTTTTTTTTTTTAAGATTAATTTATTTATTCTTAGAGAGAAAGAGTATGAGCAGGGGGAGGGCCAGAGGGAGAGGGAGAGAGAGAATCCTCAAGCAGACTCTTCACTGACTGTGGAGCCTGACGTGGGGCTCGATCCCAGGACCCTGAGATCGCGACCTGAGCCAAAATCAAGAGCTGGCCGCTTAACTGACTGAGCCACCCAGGCTCAGTCTATTTCTAATTCTTCTGAGCCCATTTACAACTCTACCTATGGAAAGAGATTTCTAGAAAAATCACCAAATGACTTCCATGTTGCCAAATCAATAGACACTTCCTTCCCTTGAGTTTACTGCTCTATGGTACTCTTGGCCACGTTGACCTTTCTTTTTTTTCTTACTAGTTTTTATTTTAGTATTAAAAGTAATACATATTCATTACATAAAACTTAGAAAATAGACAAAATATAGGAAGGAAAAAGGAAATCCAATCCCTAAATCTACCAAATAGAGATAACTCCTATTAAACTTAGGATGTATTCTCCCAACTTCAGCTCAGAATATTTTATTTGTGGGGTGCCTGGGTGGCTCAGTCGGTTAAGCGTCTGTCTTTGGCTCAGGTCATAATCTCAGGGTCCTGGGATTGAACCCCGTGTTGGGCTCTCCGCTCAATGGTGAATCTGCTTCTCCCTCTGCCTCTGTGGTCGCTTTCACTCTCTCAAATAAATAAATAAAATCTTAAAAAATATATATGTTATTTGTCTAACTGTATGTATAGATAGATAGATAGATAGATAGATAGATAGATAGATAGATAGATAGATA